>NW_028319053.1:400000-508909 GCF_062004578.1 Staurois parvus
CTCTCCCTCTCTCTTTCTCCTTCTGCCTTCCTCTTTCCCCCTCTCCACCCCCCTCTCTCTTCCCCCCTCTCTTTTCCCCCTTCCCCCCTCTCTCTTTTCCCTACTCTCTTTTCCCCCTTCCCCCCTCTCTTTTCCCCCTTCCCCCCTCTCTCCCCCCCTCTTTTTCCCCTACCTCTCTCTCCCCCCCTCTTTCTTCTACCCCTCTCTCTCCCCCCCCCCCCCTTTCTCTCACATTGCTGTGGCAACCTATTACACACTTTTCATGTTGTTCTAGTGAAGGCATACAGCCTAATGCAACAAATGGGCTCTAGCCGTATTCTGTAAAGATCTCTGGTGTACAGTTCCGCGCAGTTGCAGGTGCGCACCATCTAACCCATCCTGACCGTTGCCCAGAACTGAAGGAGGAAGACCAAACAGTCCTCCAGCTCTAGGAATTGGTCAGGCTGGATAGACAGCGGCTAGAACACAGCTGCTACATGCGACTATCCCGTGATGTTCCAGTGGAAGTGGACAGCCTCACGCTAGCTGTTGTCTGAAGAGCACTGGTGTGCAGTTGTGGAATTTATGAAGTCTTACTGGAGCAAAATTAGGGCAAGTCCACCTACCTAGGTTACACCTAGATCAGGCATCACTAAATGGCAGACCTCGGTCCGCATCCAGACCAGGCCACTGTCCCATCTGCTTCGCTATTTAGCAACTCTTTCTTCCCCCAGCCTCTGCCACTGTCATTATCACAGCAAAGAAGAGCCGGAGGCAGAAGTGGGAGCAGGAGCTGCTGCAATTAATGTTTCCAGTTAACCAGCTGGTGATTGGTTGCTAGGTTTCAGGGCGGTCCTAGCAACCAATCATGAGATTGTTAATAGGAAAATAACAAAAGCTGATGAGGCTTGTGATGTGAAGTGAGGGTAGAGTGGCTGGGGGCCTAGAAGTTGAGGACAGGGCTACAGGGATCTGTGACGTGAAGTGGAGGACAGAGATGTGAGGAGTTGTGATGTGAAGGGGCAGTAGCAGACACTGCCTTGGAGGAGGGGTTTACAGTTACCGTACGTCCGTTAATTCTGAGATTCAATACCCCCTGATCTATCTGGAGGTCCAGCTTGTGGGATAATCCTCCCAGCTTCTAGTTCTGGCCAGTTGATTGGGCGGAAGAAAGAATGGGATCTTAAATGTCTTACCAGCCCTCGTCGAGCCTCTTGATATTTACAGAGAAGCTGTAAAACAAAAAAATAGACAGTTGGGTCAGTATCAATACAATTACAGTTTGTGGATAGTATAACCCCCATGTGTAATATGTCACACACAAGAAAACATGTATATATACTCACTCTCCATAAAACGTCTTTGAGGTCAGAATCCATTTGTGGTGGAAAACGTGGATGGATGCAGATTATGGCCTGGTCCAGGTCCATTTTGCAGGTTATAAATGGGTGGTGGCGCGTTGCCATCAAATACAGTATGATGCCAAATGAGAAATAGTCTACAGCCCAGTTGTAAGGCTGGCTGAGCAAAACCTGTAGAAAGATCCAGAAAAGAGGAAGGGTTAAGATATCATTGAACAATAGTGAGTACAAACATTACAATGAAGTCAAAAGATGAATAGAATGTTTCTTACCTCTGGCGCCACAAAAGCTAGTGTTCCGACGGGGTCGTGTAGCATGGATCCGCTGGCATCTATTGCAGCCAGTCCAAAATCGGCAATTTTAATACAGCTGTCTTCGCCCAGGAGGATATTTCCTGGTTTTAGGTCTCGATGCACGATGCCCCTGGTGTGGAGGTATTGAAGGCCGCAAAGGATCTCCGCAGACATGTATCTGAAAAATAAAACATCAATTATGTTAGAAACCACCAAGTTTTTAACCTAAAAGATGGGGTTACGTCAGGTAAATGGACACCAAGCATGTCAAGCCCTTCAAATTATGAGCAACTATGACATGATGATCCCATAGCCGAGCCGGGCTCAGATGTCCATTTGGTCATCTACAGAGCCAGTGTTCAGCTTCTGCAATGTGTCTAGGTTTGGTTGGAACACCCATTTGAGCATCTGATGACCATGTCGTCAGGTTTATGGCTCTTTAAACCGCTTCTGCTCCGTTATCCCCATTGGTAGATCCGTGAAGGATACCACCTGATCATGGATGGAGGGGCGGCAGTGCCTGTGGCCTCAGGCCTCCCTGACTGGCTGATGCTGAATGGTTATTTTGGTAACTAAACTGCTGCAACTAGCATTATATTCCGATGTAACTAAATCAAGGAAATGTCACTATTTACTACATGTGATTTCCCTGCGGTATGTCAGAAAGGTTACACCAAATCTACAAACTACCCATGTCTGTGGTTCTGGCATGGTCTGTTTTAACCCCTTTTTTACAAGTACCTAGGTGTATATAGGTACTGGGCCTCAGCTGGAAGATCCCAGCCGTGTAACTGTCCTACCGCAATGGCCAACCACCTTCTTACCCTAGAATAAGCTCTGTTATCACTTACCTTAAGACGCCCGTGCGCAATGGTGCGTAGGTATTTATGAGTCCTTTCAAATCTCCACAGCTCGCGTATTCCATGGCGATGTATTGATGACTCTGTATAAAAATAAGAGAATGGGAAAAAGTTAAATTATAGCTGTGCTGTTTGGCACTCAGTAAAACCCTTAAAAAAAAAACCCCACTCTTTCTTTACCTATATATTCATCCTGTTTTATATAAGAAGTTTATAAATTAGCAAGGGACTACTTAGCTACTGTTTAGACCAGGAGTGCTCAATCTGTGGACCGCGGAGCCCTCTGATGTGGCCTGCGACCTCCAACCAGAGAAGCGCATGCCTATGCTCTTTAATGGCGGGTCGGAAAGCCCCAATCACGACCAATGGGTTACCGACTCGCCATTCGAGAGCATCAGAGTGCATCTTGCTGGCAGCAAAGGAAGCAGGCAGCCATGGAGGAAGCAGGAGCCGCATAAGGTGCTGCTTCTTCTGTGGCGCCGGCTCCTGTCCCAGATGGAGTGATATCACGTGCACTTCACCTGGGACCTTTCTAGCACCTTGGAGAGCGATGCCAGCAGAAGCTGGATGTGGAAAAGAAGCTCAATGTAGTAAACATCACATACACTGCATGTTAGCAATGGGCATATTAGCACCTATAAAAGGGCTAACAACTATTAGGCTGCTCTCACACTGCTCTGCACCCGCAGCTTTCTTTCCTGCAGGTCAGCTGAACCTAGCCTAAGTCTCAGCTCACACTAGCTTTGTCAGTGGGCATCAGACAGGCATTTGGGAAGCGTCTTTAACGCTTCTCAAACGCCTATGAAAATTCTGCACATAGCAGCACACAGTACTGTTCACACTGAAGCGTTAGCGTCACGGCAAAACTGGCGCCTCGTGTCGAGTCAGGAGGAGTTGAAACCTCTCATTCAAGTCTATGGTGCCGCTCTGCAAACGCCTGGCAGGCGTTTGCGGAGTGTTAATACCATTTAACTTCATTATAGGAGTTTGTGGTGTGGTTTTAACGCTTGGCAAATGCCTATCAACCGCCTCAAAACCGCGTTTGTGGAGCGTTAAAAATGCTTCCCAAACGCTATAGGGGCATTTGGCAAGAGTTAGAAATAAAGTGAAGTGTGAACGAGCCCTTATACTTCTATTATATCCTGAGGAATTGGTGCGCTTTCAGAACACACCTTCAAGATATAATAGAAGTTGATGGCAAAGTGCAGCACACCTGCAGGAGTACTGCGCTGCACCCACGGTGTGGGGTAAACCGCAGCACGTTGATGTGAAAGCCTTATGGGGGGTTCAGGACAGTCAGGGGTTGTTTCCATTTGCGGGGTGTAAAACCCCATAGCTCCCCAGGCACACTGCCACCTCTCTGCATATCGCACCAAGACCCCCTCCAAGTAGCAGTACCTAGTGTGGACGGCACTCCCTTAGGTACAACGTAAACATCCATTGTTCTGTGCCAATGACTGTCACCTTTGTACTGGTCCAGGAAAAGGAAGGGGATCTCATGATAACACACATACAACAGGCTAAACAAGTGGGAAAGGGTAACTGTATACTTACCATTGTATGGAAAGATCCTAAAAACCGGATGATGAAGGGACAATCTCTGGTCATCTCTAGCGCCTGGAGTTCTGTCCTGTTGCTTTGGTAACATAATATATCTGTCTTCTTCAATGCCAGAGTCTGGCGACTGGCGATGTGACATGCCAAGTGGACCTAAAGGAAAAAGAGAGTTAGAACATATGTCCATAATACTACCCCCCCCCCTCCCTTCCCAAGTTCTCTAGCATGTAATCTAACCTGCTGGTTAGACATTTTTTACTATGAAGAACATGCTACACTCTGTAGACAAAAGGCGAAGCTTTAACACAAGGGTAAGGAAAGTAAATCTGGACTTAGGTGGATCAAATCTCAGCCTGTGCAGCAGGGACTGCGGCCTGAGATTCGATCCATCAATGGACAGGCTGGTTATACTGAAAATGATCCATCAATCGACTTCAGTACAACCAGCCTGTCAGATTTATTTTCCAGCGATCACGGCTGGTGCCTATGGCCACCAGCAGTGATCATTGTGTTCTGCCAGCAGGGAAGGCTCCCCAACAGCAGAACACAAAAGTGCTGCGGGAGGGATTCCCCCATCAAAACTGAGCACCCTTTTCAGTGCGATCTATAAAAGAGTCCGGTGCGGATTCATTCAGTGGTTCAAGTGCGATTCCAATGCCAATTGCTAAAGGGTATGACATTGGAAATTGCACCTGAACTGGGCTGAAAATGGTACCGGACTTTTTTTTTTAATCGCATTGCGGCCGGCCCGCACGTGTGAACAGGCTTCATAGAAAAGGATATTGGTTCACATGTCATGCGAATCGGATGCAGTTTAAAACGCATCTAATTTACATATATGTGAACCGGGGTTCACTGTGTTGATGGGGGAGTATAGCAATTTTCTTTCCTTCAACCTGTGGTGGAAGGAAAGAAAATTGTATGCTCTATAAACTGCTTTAGGCCGGCCATAGTCGGTTTAAATCTCGGACGGTTCATTAGGAGCCGGCCGAGATTTGAATCGTGTTTGGGCAGGCTGAATGTACAACCAGCCTGCCGGATTTACACCGTCTCCTCCTGGCGGGGGAAGCTTCCCCTGCCCGCTCCCACCTTCCCGCTAGGAAAAGACAATAGCTTGGTAGGAGGGATTCCCCTGTCGGCGCGGTTTGTGTAGGTGGGGAAATCATGCAAATTTCTTTTCTTCAACCTGTGGTTGCAGGAAAGAAATTCCCACCGTCTATGGCCGGCATTACCGTCACTTTTTGAAAAATAAAGATCCTTATCCCGGCATGTCGGCTTTGTAACATTGAGACTTTGGGCTGTCATAGAGCCCTTCGGGTAATGTGTCTGATCTCTTACCTCTCCAAAACTCCCTTCTCCCAGTAAGTTGTGAACTCTGAAGTCCTTCAAAGTCAGTTTGGTTTTGTGTAGTCCTAGAGAAAAGAAAAAGAGAAATTGTCAGTAATACATCCATACATAGACCACTCAGTCATGTTACATAGAATCTACCGTGTTTCTTTAATTGCCTATATATAACATGTAACCTGTAAATACTTGTTACGTCATGGAGGGACAATTATTAAAGTGATAAGGCCTTATTCACACAAGCACTGTGGACCATACAGCGTGAGTTGGCGCTCGGGGCTGCTCCTGCACCCCTGAACGTCTGTTAGGAAAAGCAATTGTGTCCCCATAGAGTAACATAGGCTGCCTGTATGTGGCTCCAGATGCATAAACAAACTGCCCATTCATGCTGTAGGGGCCCCGGCACCCATGTGAATGAGCCGCAAATGTGCAAAAAATATTAGCATTATATGGTCCTCCAAATTAAAAAACAATAAACCCATTGAGGACTGCGTCTTCTGTTTTGGCGGATCGGATCGAAGGTAGCCTGGGTGAAAGCGGACAGCATAGTCCATTTACACCCGGCCACCCATAGAGCAGAGTGGGGTCTCTTCTTGTCCACTCTGCTCCAATCAGCAGGGGATCAGCTCCCAGATTGTCTGCTGATCATAACAGAATCCCCCCTGTGTGAAAGAGGCCCTAAAGTAACACCCCAAAAAAATGTCATCTATTGTATGAATATATTGAATGCAGTGGCAGCATTTTCATCATTGCAGGATTTTATGCCTGGTGATCAGCCAATAACATATCTCCTGTCTTAGGGTGGTGACATTCACTCCTCCACTGGACAGCTGCATTGTCCATCAGTGGAGAGGGTGGTGTTGGATGGACTAGTAGATTTAACCAGGCCATAGATAATGCAATTCTCTTTCCTGCAACTGCAGATTGCAAGAAAGAAAATTGCTCGATTCCCCAATCAACACCGACTCATCCCCTACTGCAGTGCTATTGTGTTCTGCTTGCAGGGAGCCTTCTCTGCTGGCAGAACACAATGATTACGGCTGGTGGCTTTATCCCCGGCAGTAATTACATGCACAAAAATCAGACAAACTGGCTGTACTGAAGTTAATTAATGGATCAACGTCAGTACAGCCAGCCTGCCCATAGATGGATCGAATCTCAGCCGGGTTCCTGCTGAACCGACCGAGATTTGATCCATCTATGACTGGCTTTAGACTTTACATAAGTGATTAACAATGTAAAGTTCACACCAGATAACCCCTATTAATTACAGCAATAGTTTTTTCCTTTTAAGATAAAGGATTCACATAAATGAATAAACACCCCTGTTAGTGTTAAATGGTTTGTCCCAACCCTCTAAATACTAGCTTTTCTGGACAGCGTGATCTGTTAGTGGTGCTACAGGCTGAAGGTTCTTTACCCTAATGCATTCTTATTAGTAAGGTAAAAAACGTTCTGCATGCAGCTGCCCCCCCCCCCCCCTAATATTTACCTGAGCCCCATCTCCACCCAGCAATGTGCACGACAGCAGTGGCTGTGTCGGCTCTCTCCCTCTTCATAGGCTAAAAGACAGCAGGGGGGAGCCATTGGCACCTGCTGATGTCAATCACAGCCAGAGAGGAGGGGGTGGGGCCAAGGCACGCTCTGTTTATCAATGGACACACAAATCAGGGCTTGGGAATAAGCCCGCATGAGTCCCCCCCCCCCCCATAGCAAATGGCTTGCTATGAGGGCACTTGGCAGGGGGGAGGAGACAGAACAGAAGGATCGGGGCTGCTCTGTTTAAAGCCATTACACAGAGCAAGTAACAGAACATGTTTGGTATTAAAAAAAAATAAAAAAAAAAGCATTTACAATTTATCTAAGGGAGCTGAAAAACAACAGAATTCCTGGCCAGATCACCAAATAAAGAATGCTACTTACAGCCGATATATGTCTAGAAAAAAATGTTCTATCTATCTATATATACATATATATATACACATATACAGAAAATACAGCCATTCTGTATATAAATTCTCTCTCCTGTATTTTGTCTATAGGAATGGTATTGATCTTACTATATACACACACACACATATATATACAGGAAATACAGCCATTCTGTATATAAATTCTATCTCCTGTATTTTGTCTATAGGAATGGTATTGATCTTACTATACATTGTAAATTAATTGTCATGGTCCTTACCTGCTGGAAATACCCCAACCTGAGGCATATCAAAACAGGGGCAATATCCATTTTGTAGTTCCTGTTCCCCATCCCTTTGCAGGGTGGTAGAATCTGGTTCGTCATTTTGTTGGCGGTCCTCTGGTGAGGAATCCGCTGGTCTCTTTCTCTTCAGTAGCCAATAGGCAGCGATGCCAAGTAGACTGAACATGGTTGCTTCCTCTCCTGTCGGTGGTCAACAACCAACTATTTTCCAGCCTGGGCTCTGGCGTGAAATCAGCAGCTGCAGGCGCGCAGTGATGATGTCACAGTGAGCAGTCACATGACACGCCCATATATGGTGTTGTCTTTGAACTGAGCCTGATGTCAGTTATAGGCTAAAAATAGAACTCCTTGTGCTTGTGCTGGAGCTGTGTGAATTGAGTCTTGTGGGTTGTAGGGACAGAGGCTGGGGTAGGCCTGGATTTTCTATCACATAGAAGAATATTATATCTGATATTTAGGAAATGGAGATGAACACAACACGGCAGGTGCACATTGTCCTATTTTGTGGGGGGGGGGGGGCAGGGCCCATTTAACATGGATTGTTTGTGGGGTTTGCTGTAAAATTTTGGCAATTGGTTGGCTCTAAAGACATAAGCCCAGCCTGTAGAGGGGACAGGGGGTTTGCAGAATTGATTTTTGGCAGTTGGTTGGAGCTGAGGACAGCCTGCTCATGGCAAACTGGCAGTTGGAAAAAAAAAATCATTGGGGGGAGACTTCAGACTGAGCTCCCTGTATACAGGTCTAATGTGTACTGGGGAAATCTGTGATATCTGGCATGCAAAGGGAAAGAAACAGAAATCTAATCTGGAATGGCAAGCCATATCCTTCATCAGCACATTGAGGGAGAGCATGGGACCAACGAAACATACCAGTATATAAAATGGTATTAAATTGGAAGTAACCCCATTGATGTAATGATTTCCCAAAACAATTACAGGCAAGGCATGCTGGGAATGATAGTTGTCATGTTTGCTTGTTCTGCCAGCCAAACTATCGAATGGCTGGGGTCCTAACTGATCACTTGTGCAGCCCCATGGCAACCATAGATCAAACAGAAGCTAAGATGGCAGCTTCTTTGGCTGTAAAGGATTGGAGGGTTTAGTTCTACTAACATCACATACAACATACTGACGTGTGAAAGAACGGCAAATGATCCTAAAAATGCAATAAATGTCATTTATTTTATCTGAAAGGGCTCATTCATACAATGCTTGTGTTTTAAGACCCCCGTTCACATCTGTGTGTTTTAGTATTGTAAAATGCACTGCAATGCTGCGCTGCACATGCTCGTCTAGGTGAGAATTGCAGACGTGCAATTTGCATTTACAGCACAAAAAAAATGTTCAAATGAGATTTTTTTTTTCTTTTTTAAAGGGGGGGTGGGGTTAGTTTTATGGTGAAGGTTCACTTTACAAACAAAATCCTTATTCTCCAAAAACAATCCATAAACATCCACTAATTAATGGCCTTGTAATGTATTTTTAATGAACTTGTTTCTTGCTTATACCAGTGCTAACAAACCGGGTACAAGGTTGGCTAGGAAACTGAACGCAGTGACCCGCTGTCACAAATTGATCCAACTACGCTCTGCCCAAGGAGACTTAACATCGGACCCCACTAAGATCACATCTTACTTTGTGAACTTTGTCTCTACATTATATGATAGACCGCCTCCCTTCCCAGATGATCGCATGGACCAATATTTCCAGGACCTTCTCCTTCCTGCGCTCTCCCAGACCGCCCAAGAAACACTGAATGCTGACATATCTGCACACATCCACCACCTCCTGAGCTCAGATCAGAGCGGCAGAATGCCTCCTATGAATAGGAACTGAATCTAAATAGAATATTTCTATCAGTAATCCTGGTGCTCATTGTAGACCTTTTAAGCTCTGAGGAAGAAGGGACCCCCCCTTCGAAACGCGTCAGTTTGACCAAGATTTTATCTCCCTTCCGGTTGGAACTCGCACGTGTCTTTTAACCCTGTGTTGGTTATGGATATTATATGACTTTTTTACTGCTACTCTTGTGAGTAGAATTTATCAATAAATTCATGAACTGTTTACTGAGGTAATGCGCAAGGTTGATGCGCTCTTTTCTTTTGTTCTCTACTGCTGACATATCTGAGCTGGAGGTAACTCGAGCCATCAAATCCATACGCACCTCCAAGGCACCTGGACCGGATGGCTGCTCAGGTCTCTATTACCGGACATTTTCTCCCTTTCTCACCCCGTGTCTGTCTGTGTATTTCAATGCCCTAAAGCAGGGCTCTCTACCTTCCGCTGAGTCTTTACGAGCACATATAACCATGATTCCCAAGTCTTCTGAAGAGGCCTTTGATCCACAGGACTTTCGCCCCATCTCCTTACTGAACGAAGATGTGAAGATTTTAGGTTTCCTCATCAAATATCTGCGCTCCCTCATTCACAAAGACCAGGTGGGTTTTGTGCCAGGCCGTCAAGCCAGTTCTATTTGAAAAGTGTCCACTTGATCCATTTACTGAATCACCACAAGATCCCATGCTTTCTTCTCTCCCTTGACATCTATAAAGCCTTTGATTCCCTGTTTTGGGATTATCTCTGTTATGTTTTGGAAAGATGGGGCTTTGGGAATTCAATTGTAACTTGGCTCTCCGCCCTTTTCTCCTCCCCCATAGGTTCAGGTTAAATATTTTGGTCACTTTTCCACCCCATTTCTCATATATCGAGACACCAGGCAAGGGTGTCTATTATCTCCGATTTTATTGATTTTAGCGCTTGAACCCCTAGCCATAGTGCTTCGAGACAGCCCCAACATCACGGGTATGCCCTACGCAAGCACACATTACACGGTGAACCAATTTGCAGACGATGCTCTCTTAGCATTAGCCAACCCCATCACTGCCCTCCCAAATCTGCAATCTATCCTAATTTTCTGCCTTGTCAGGTCACTGCATCAACCCTCAAAAAACGACAGTCCTGAATATTTCACTCCCTCCTTCTATGGTGACACACATTCAGGCGAGCTACACCTACCACTGGGCCGCTTCTTCTCTGGACTATCTGGGCATCAAGCTGACTCCTTCCTACCCCACTCTTTGTGACCAACTACGACCAATTACTGAGACACATCACCTGTCTTATGCAATCTTGGCAATTCCCTTGACTATCCTGGATTGTGCCCATTCACGCAATTAAAATGACCATACTCCCCAAAATATTATACTATTTCAGAACACTATCAGTTCTAGTGCCCTCCTTCTATTTACGCTTGCTACAGAACATATTTTTTTCCTTTTATATGGGCCTCTAAGTGCACTAGACTGTCGTGCCGTACCTTGTACACCCACAGAGTGTGCTGAGGTTTGGGAGTTCCTAAAGGTCACCAAATATTACACAGCAGCACAAATTTCTCAGCTTTCTCCTTCACGTTTCAACAGATGTCCCCTTTTGGATACTTCTGGAGCTCCCAAACTGCAGCCCGGTCCTGTGGTGGCGCTTCTTTTGCTTCCTCATATGCTTCGTCCCTCTCCTCTTAGCTCTTTAATGCTTCACAGTCTATGCATCTGGTTACTCAAGTAATCTCATGTCCCCTTTTCTGCCTCTCCTCCCCCTTCTCAACAATCCCCTCTTCCCTCCAGGCCTAGAGCAGCCCAAAGCGTTTAGGTGGTGGTCCACCAATGGTTTCACTCAGGTCCGCAACTTCCTCACCTCCTCGGTTTTTCCCTTGTGGCCCTCTATTCAGGAGACTTATGACACCCCACCCGCTGACTTTTTTCATTATGTACAGCTTCGACATTGGGTGACCTCCCTGAGGCATAACTCGACCTTTCAATATCGCACTATGGCCTTTGAACACATCTGCCAGCATTCCCCTGGGGCCTCGGGTAATATTTCCTCGATCTATTCTTCGTTGAATGCTGTTATCCAGTCCCCTTCTACCTCCTATAAATCTAGTTAGGAGCGATGCTTGGGGTCCCCCATTGACCCTGAAGACTGGAGTAAAGCCTGGTCGTCCATAGCAAAAAACTTCTTCAATGCAACACACTGGAGGCAGCCTATAAGGTCCTCCTGAGATGGTACTGGGTTCCGGCTCACATTGCAGGTTTAAACCCCTCTTATGATGATAGGTGTTTCAGAGGCTGTGGCCAAAGGGGGGATGTGCTTCATACCTGGTCATGCCCACAGTTAACTGGGTTCTGGCCTCGGGTATTCGGCCTCCTTCACACACTATTCCATATCCCAATCCGTAAAGACACAAAACTGGCACTGTTGCATTGCCCTATCCCAGGCCTATTCTCACATCAACAGAAACTCGCCACCGATCTATTCATTGCCGCAAAGCGGGTCATAGCTTGAGCTTGGAAGTCACTGTCAGTGTCCTTTGTAGCGGTTTGGAACATGCTGACCACCCTGATGGTTATTTAGAATATATCCAGCATCCTAAAAAAAATTTAGACACCCTGGTGGTCGTATGCTCTCCCTACGTTACATCCGACAAGCCTGGGCACCTATAGCAGTTGAAATTCTTACCTTAGACTGTAATACTTACCCCTTTCTACCCCTCCCCTGGTATTTTCTCCATCTTCCTTTCTTTTCCTCTTTTTCTAGGACCGTCTGCTGGTGCCCTTCTTTCTACTTTTTATTTGTTACTTCTATGGGGCATCCATCCACCAGCCCAGAAAATATATATAGACCGACGGCTTCACCCAGCGGTCACTCCGTGGCTTCTACTCTGTTAAAATGGTTGTTGCACATTTCTTTATACATGTATGGTTGACTGGATTTTTATCAATCTCCACTGTGTGGGGTAATTTGGATTGTATTATTTCTTCTTGTTGCAACAATAATAAAAAAAAAATATTGAACCAGAACTTGATTCTTGCTGTGCTTTTCTGCATCTTTGTAACATCCTATGTGCGCTCCTGGACCTCTCCTCTTCCCCACTGTAGCAGGAAGTCGGATCAAAGCGAAAGAAAAAAAATAGTAATTTGTAGATCTGGAGGAGGCTGAGAGCAATACTTTTTTGAGTTATATACTTGAATAGAACTTTTTTTTTGTTTTAAGGGCTCGTTCACACCTACTTGCGTTCCAGTACTTTTCTCTGCATCCAAAATGCATAGAAAGTAGGTAACATGGTTTTCAATGGTATGCCTGCAGTAACAGTGCATTCTGGTTCCAGAAAAAAGAAGTAGCACAGGCAGTATTTTTCCTGCACAGAACTGTACTGGAATGTGGTAAAAATTATCAAAAATGTACCGGACCCAGGACCCCAGAAAAAAAAAAAAAAATCTGGAACACATCCACAAAATCTTCAAAAATGCACCAGAACACATTACAAACACTCATGCAGAAACAGATCTGGAGTGTGTTGTGTGAACCGGCTCTAACTCCAGAGTTTGGTGTCACTTGAAGGTTGATGTGCACTCCTGGGTGCCAAGATGAATGAACTTCCATGCAATTATTATTATTATACAGTATTTATATAGCACCAAAGGGTTTGCTCAGCGCTGTACAGTAGCAAGGGGGACAAAACATGAGACAAGACAGTAACAATACAATACACAAGGGGTTCGAGGGCCCTGCTCTTTCGAGCTTACAATCTAGGAGGGAGGGGAAGGTGGTACAGGAGGAGATGGCTGTGGGGGATGGAGTGGTGGGAGGAGTGGAGGTTAGTTGTTAGGTGAGGTCGGGTGGCAGGTGAGGTTGGGGTAGGCTTCCCTGAAGAGGAGGGTTTTCAGGGTGTGCCTGAAGGTGAGGAGGGTAGGTGACAGTCTGATGGATTGGGGTAGGGAGTTCCAGAGGATTGGGAAAGTCCTGGAGAAAGTCCTGCAATCGGGCGTGGGAGGAGGAGACTAGGGAGCTAGAGAGCAGGAGGTCCTGTGAGGAGCGGAGGGCACGGGTAGGGTAGTATTTGGGTATCAGGTCAGTTATGTAGTTCGGGGCGGCATTGTGAATGGCCTTTTAGGTCAGAGTTAGCAGCTTGAACTTGATGCGTTGGGCAATCGGGAGCCAGTGAAGGGATTGGCAGAGGGGGGAGGCAGATGTGGAGCGGTTGGTGAGGTGGATGAGTCTAGCCGCTGAGTTTAGGATCGACTGGAGTGGGGATAGCGTTCGTTTGGGTAGGCCAGTGAGAAGGGAATTGCAGTAGTCCAGGCGTGAGATGATGAGGGAGTGTACGAGTTGTTTGGTGGTGTCTGGGGTGAGGAATGTGCGTATCTTGGAGATGTTGTGGAGGTGGAGCCTGCAAGATCTAGATAGCAGTTGGATGTGGGGTAGGAAGGAGAGGTGGGAGTCCAGGGTGACACCCAGGACTTTGGCGTGTGGGGTGGGAGAGATGGTGGCGCTGTTAGTAGTGATGGAGAGGATAGGGGGGCACGGGGTGATGGGAAGACCAGGAGCTCAGTTTTGGATAGGTTAAGTTTGAGGAAATGGAGCGACATCCAGTCTGATATGTAATTTAGGAGGTGGGCGATGCGGGCGGAGACCGAGGGGGTGAGGTGGGGGGTGGAGAGGTAAATTTGGGTCTCGTCAGCATAGCTTTAAGATGGCCTTTACCGCTGAAACGCCCAGAAGAAGCTGGGGAGACTGTACTGGTGTCACAGGAGGTCACAATGCTGGATGAGGGTGAATATCTGTTGATTTCTGCTTAACCACTTGCCCTTCAGAGGATTTACCCCCCTTCCTAACCAGGCCATTTTTTTTGCGATACCATGCTGCGTTACTTTAACTTTCAATTGCACAGTCATGCAACGCTGCACCCAAATTAAATTTACGTCCTTTTTTTCCCACCAATTGTGCTTTCTTTTGGTGGTATTTGATTGCCTGTGCATTTTTTATTTTTTGTACTATAAGCAGAAAAACAACTGAGAATTGTGATAAAAAAAACTATTTTGGACTTTTTGATTAAACATGTCTAGTAAAAAAATGTTAAAAATCAAATTTAGGCCAAATGTATTCTGCGACAAAAAAAAATCTAAATATGGGTAAATTAATTGGTTTACATGAAAGTTATAGCGTTTACAAACGGCGATATATATATATACTGGGATTTTTTTCGTTCTTTTTCTACTAGTAATAGCGGCACTCAGCAAACTTTAGCGGGACTGCGGCGGACATCCTGACACTGAAAAAGGGGTGAACTAACTTGGTGTCACTGACATCCCCAGTGACACCAATACAATGATCAGTGCTAAAAAAACAAAAAAAAAACAAAACACTGACACTGTAGCAATGGCACTGGGCAGGAAGGGGTTAATGTGAGGGGCGATCAAAGGGTTAATCATGTGCTGGGAGTGTTTTACGCGGGGGGGGGGGGGGGAGGTGATTTACTGTAAGCACACTGCTTGTGATGGCTGTGCTGTGCAGTGTGCCTGAGCTGACAGGGAGGGAGACTGTAAACAAAACAATCTTCCTCCCCGTCAGTGATTGTCGGCAATTACCAACCGGAATCCGGTGATTGATATCCGCGGCCGCGAATGGTGGTGCAGGTAGGGCGTGCACGGTCCACCTACCTGTGAACATGGTGGCAGGAAAGATAATTGCATCATCTATGGCTGCCTTAAGGTGATTTCATCTGCTTCCGTGTGTGTGTCTACACATACATACATATATACACACACACACACACACGTTTTTGGGGGAGGAGCCCTAATCAAATACTAACGCTGAGAGTTATAGTCACATTCTGAAAAATTCCTATTTGATATATATGTAGGGAGGTGAACTTGTATGTGAAATTAATCTGGTGAGCTACTCCCCAAAAATACAAACTGTGTCAGCAGCCTTTACTCAGAATCTTACAGAGCTCTTTGCAGCTCCCCCAGGTTATCTTCCTGTGTCCCCCCTACGCCAGAGCACCATCTCTGCCCCAGACCTTCCCTATTAGGGCTCATGTACACGGGGCATTTGGAAAACTCTTCTGAACGATGAAAACGGACTGCTGGAAAACGTAGGTTAAAACCGTCAGTTTAGCTGCGTTTGCATACCGCGTTTATGCGCTTTTGCGTTTAGAAGCGGTTTTAACAGATAACCTCAGAAGACCTTCTCAAATGCCCAGAATGCACTGAAAAATAGTAAATAATTAACTATTTCAGACATTTTGAGAGAAATAGAGAGAGCAGTATGTGTTGAGATGACCTGTCTTTTCTGAATTCACTATGGATCCCTTCATGACCATAATGCGGCGCGTTCTACCATTTTTTCCTTCACGCGAAACCTGGAACTGACTGCGCTGGTGTACCGGGTCCATTTGAATACATGGAAAACATTTTGCATGCATTTCTGAGGATGAAAAAAAAGTTCTGGACAGCATCTGGATATGGAAAATTTTAAAAACGCTTCTAAGCGCAAACGCTTATAAATGCGGTTTACAAGCCTTTGGCGTTTGAAACGCCGGTAAAATCTACTCCTGAACACAAGTTTGGTGCGTTCAAAAAAACGACTGTAAACTCAACTGCCTGTTAATGACGATGTGTACACGGACACATAGGAGAACATTAGGGAGAGTTCAGGGGCTGCTGAAAAAAATGCAGAACAGCTCCTGAACGTCAGTTTATCAGCTGCAGTGTACATGAGCCCTTATCCCACCTGGAGGTGGAACTTCGCTCTCTGAATCAACATTGATTATTTTTACTCCTTATGCGGCTATCATTAGTAAATAGGAAAGTATATCATGTTTGTGTTTTAAAAACTTAAAAGTGCAACTTCACCCTCTCAGTCAACACTGACCATTTTTAGTCCTTATCCTGCTAGCATTGGTAAATAGATAACAAGTAAATATATCTTTCTTTGACCTTTTTTTTTTTAAATTTCTTCAATTACTTCCTAGTTTCCATGCCTAGGCAAAAGATGTCGTACATCCCAGGAGTCTTCAGAAAGGGAGGAGGGATTTCTCAGCTAAGCACATCCTTCAGCATGCATGCCAGAGCTAAGGGCAGAAGGATTCCAGGAAGTAAATGCTGCATGATTCATCTGCCCTTACTCAATATGGCCACGGCCAGAAATGCTAGGGATTAAGGGAGAGGTTCAATGTGATTTATCAGCGAATTAAATTAAGGAGACATGGGATGAATGGGAAGTGAGAGCATCGGGACGTACAGAGGCGGAACGTAAAATGTAAAAATTTGACATTCACTCAATACACTAAAATCTGATAGTATTACATTCCTGTATCAAACCATTTCACATACAATTTGTCCCGATGTCAGGAATGGACTCAGCACTGGTGGTGGGACTCGCCTGCCGTGTGGGCTGCAGTACCAGAGCTGACCAGCGGGTGCTCTCAGCAGCCAGAAGCTCACACAAGCAATCAGCCAAACCTGGGGCTGATTGCAGAAAGGTGTATTTAAGGCATGACCAGGTCTGTGCTCTGGGCCTTGGTGTATGTTTTCCCCTGAGCCTCTGTACCTGTATCCTGTGTTCCTGCTTCGTTGCTGACCCGGCTTGATCCTGATCTCTGTTGACCGTCTCCTGTTCCGACTACTGGCTCATCCCTGACTATTCTTCTGCCTACTCCTATGCGGTTTGACCTCCTGTTGCTGTACCTTGGCTTGTGACCCGTTTACTCTTTGCCTGCTGCTCTGTACTGATCTGCCTCCACCGTTACCGACCCGGCTTGTCTGACCACGCTAACTACTCTGCCATCCATCCATCCTGCACGGATCCAGCCGTACCTGCACATACCTCTGGCGGATCCCTCTACCACTAGCAGGTGTACTCAGGGGCCGCGACCTGGTCTCAGTCCTGCGCCAAGTCCATCCCCACCATCAGGGGCTCTGGTGAAAAGGCAGACTGGGGCTTAGACTCCGCGCCCTGGGGAATCCTGCCCTGAGGACCGCTAGAGGTACCACCAGGCAGTCGTTACAGAACCCTACGGCCGGCCTGACCATTCCACCTCTCCAGCCCTGACTACGCCTGTGTTCCTGCACCTCCTAAGATTAGTGGAAGGTTAGTTTGTTCACTGTGCGTTTATATATATATATATCTGGGTGGCTAATAATAAACTATTATATTGTACCTGAGACCTGCGTTTCCCTGTGTCAGTCCACACCTTTCTGGTCATTCCTTGATTCCTGACACCCGAGTGCTTTGTCCTGCGCCCTGCCTGCATTTTTACTGTTCTTTCTGCCTGGAAACGTCCATGGCATTCAAAAAGCGTCCCTTTAGGTGAAAAGCGGTTTTAGACCGGCTAGAGAACAGCGATAGTAAATCAGAACCACTTGCAGAATTGAGTGATAATGATTAGTGGGGAAAATTCCTCATCAGACACTGAAAACGATTCTGCGACTGAACTCAGCGATGTGCGAACTTGGCGCTCTATTTCACATTTCATTGTTTTTGGTTTGATTATATTATTGAATTAAATGTATTATTATATTTTTTATGATTATTTATTATAATTTATGATTTCGGATTTAAAATTTTATCCTACCCGGGATGTTTACTAGACTCTTGTTTGCACAGATTTGAGTCAGTTGCATCCACGATCAGCAGAACACAGACAATGCCAGGCTCCTACAGACAGACACTTGTGATAGAATTAAGTAAAATGACCATTTTTGTAATGTACAGTTGTGTTCAAAATAATAGCAGTCAGACATCACTAACCGGATCAATCGCTGTTTTTGGTAGAAATGATATTTCTACATGGCAAATAATTTCCTAGCAGGTGTAGTAGAGTAATAGAAATCCAACAGACCCAACAGTCATGACAGGCATGCTGCTGATTCTGTGTCATTGAATCACTCATTGAAAGGGGCGTGTTCAAAATAATAGCAGTGTGGAGTTCTATTAGTGACGTCATTCATTCTTTGAAAAACAGGTGGCAATTATTGCCCTTATTTAAGGAAAGAAGGCAGCAAATGTGGTACATGCTGGTTACAGTGCATTTCTCTCTGAAATTCTGAGGAAAATGGGTCGTTCCAGACATTGTTCAGAAGAACAGCGTACCTTGATTAAAAAGTTGATTGGAGAGGGGAAAACATATAAAGAAGTGCAGAAAATGATAGGCTGCTCAGCTAAAATGATCGCAAATGCTTTCAAATGGCAACCAAAACCTGAAAGACGTGGAAGAAAGAGAAGAGCTACTATTCGAATGCATAGGAGAATAGCCAATATGGCGCGGACTCAGCCAACAATCAGCTCCAGGAAGACCAAAAAAGGTCTAAAGTTCCCTGTGAGGACTGTTACAATTAGAAGACGCCGATGTGAAGCCAAGCTATCTGCAAGAAGTCCCCGCAAAGTCCCACTGTTGGAAAAAAGACATGTGCTGAAGAGGTTACAATTTGCCAAAGAGCACATTGACTGGCCTAAAGAGAAATGGCGCAACATTTTGTGGACTGATGAAAGTAAGATTGTTCTTTTTGGGTCTAGTGGGCGGAGACAGTTTGTCAGACGACCCCCAACCACTGAATTCAAGCCACAGTACACTGTGAAGACAGTGAAGCATGGTGGTGCAAGCATCATGATATGGGGATGTTTCTCATACTACGGTGTTGGGCCTATTTATCGCATACCAGGGATCATGGATCAGTTTGAATCCATCAGAATACTTGAAGAGGTCATATGCTGCCTTATGCTGAAGAGGAAATGCCCTTGAAATGGGTGTTCCAACAAGACAACGACCCCAAACACACCAGTAAACGTGCAACATCTTGGTTCCAGACCAACAAGATGGACGTTATGGAGTGGCCAGCCCAATCCCCGGATCTTCATCCAATAGAAAACTTGTGGGGTGACATCAAAAATGCCGTTTCTGAGGCAAAACCAAGAAATAGAGAAGAACTGTGGAATGTGGTCCAATCATCCTGGACTGGAATACCTGATCACAGGGGCCAGAAGTTGGGGGACTTCATGCAACACAGATGTACAGCAGTTCTCAGAAACAGTGCGACTACAACCAAATATTAATTAAGTCATTCAAAGGAAAGCAAAATCTTCAAACATTTTTCAGTTTAGTGAATGTTTGAGTTTGTACAGAAGAATACAAACACTGCGATTTTTTTTTTTGAACCGTCTAATATTCACTTTTCTTCAAATTTTTTTTAGAGGAACAACACAGATTTGATCTATTTTTCTTCATGTTTTGATTTGGAATAGAATGTGTCGTGTTCCCAATGCATTTGTGTGGATGGAGATAAAAGCTATTAGAAGGATTTTGAGCTTTAATCACTTTTTTTCAACACACTGCTATTATTTTGAACACAACTGTGTGTGTGTGTGTGTGTGTGTGTGTGTGTGTGTGTGTATATATATGTATATATATATATATATATATATATATATATATATATATATATATTTAAAAGTTTGCATCCCCTGGCAGAAATTGTGAAATATTGGTATTGATATTGAAAATATGGCTGATCATGCCAAAAAATGCTTTTATTGAAGGATGATGATCATATGAAGCCATTTATTATCAAATAGGTGTTTTGCTCCTTTTTAAATCATAACAACAGAAATCCCCCAAATGGCCTGGATCAGAAGTCTCCACCCCCTGGAATGTTTGTCCTTGGTACAGACACACAAGGTGACACACACGGGTTACAATGCCAATTAGAGGTTAATGTCCCACATCTGTGGCTTTTTAAATTACAATTAGTGTCAGTGTATAAATAGTCAATGAGTCTGTTAGCTCTTACGTGAAAGCACTGACTAGACTAAATACTGAGCCATGGAGATCAGAAAAGCACTGTCAAAAGTCCTGCGTAACAAGGTAATGGTTTTTTTTTATAGTATTTCTTGCTCAAAATGGCTGCCAGATACACCCCCTCCCATCGAATAAGGAATGCATGATCAAGATGGAGCCTCCTTCCTGTGTTACACCCCAACGATGACGCACGAGCCCTGAAGGAAGTTTGCCTTATATGGACATGACCAATCAGAAGCTTATACACAGCCTAGTGACACTATGCTCACATGACCTCTGCACACAGCCTAGGAGTGTGCCTATATAAACTCACTTCCTCATTCCAATAAAGCGGAAGTTTCACAGAGCTGAACGAGTGTGTCAGAGTGAATTCTTCAGATGCGTGCATCCCATGCCACATGATTGATTAGGACAGGGGCAGATAATCATCAGACACTTGGTCCGGTCCAAAACAGCTGGCGCCCGAACGTGGGGCCCCGGGTTGTGAACCAACGGACAGCCGAGCGAGAGGACGCCGAGGTTGACCAACGCGGACGGGACAAAGACTGATCACCTCTGAAGTACAGTAAGACATATTTTCATTTCTTACCAGTACATGTCCTGTCACCGTTGTTGGTCCCTTATTGTGTCTAATTCGTTTGTCTGCGGTCACCAAAGACAGGTAATAATGATTTAGTGAGGACTAAGAGTCCGGTGATTATCTGCTGCTGTCCTAATTAATCTTGCTAGCTTTGGAATGTGTGCACACTGGAAGAGACTCACACTGACACACGTAAGTTCAGTCTATGAACACTTCTAGTTTATTATAATGAGAAAGTGAGCTTATATATGCAAGATGATGCAAACATCACGTGATAGCAGCATAAGCATTATTAGTCTTTGGTCACTTTACACGGAAACAATCTCCTTTCAGAATATAGGCGTGATCCTCTTCTACTTATCTCTGAAAAGAAATATTCCTTTGTTCTCAAGTTCACTCGATGGAAGGGGTTGCTGAGCAGACATTTCTTGAGCAAGGATTTCTTAAAGTACCACAAAGCCCAGCAGGCAGAAAATATACACACAACACATATATATACTCATACAAAACATTTAGAAATATAAAACAAGTATAAAAGTAGATATGTATAAAATGCATAGAAATATGTATACAGTGGGGCAAAAAACTATTTAGTCAGCCACCAATTGTGCAAGTTCTCCCACTTAAAAAGATGAGAGAGGCCTGTAATTGGCATCATAGGTAGACCTCAACTATGAGAGACAAAATGAGAAAACAAATCCAGACAATCACATTGGCTGATTTGGAAATAATTTATTTGCAAATTATGGTGGAAAATAAGTATTTGGTCAATATGAAAAGTTCATCTTAATACTTTTTTATATATCCTTTGTTGGCAATGACAGAGGTCAAACGTTTCCTGTAAGTCTTCACAAGGTTGGCACACACTGTTGCTGGTATGTTGGCCCATTCCTCCATGCAGATCTCCTCTAGAGCAGTGATGTTTTGGGGCTGTCACTGGGCAACACGGACTTTCAACTCCCTCCAAAAGGTTTTCTATGGGGCTGAGATCTGGAGACTGGCTAGGCCACTCCAGGACCTTGAAATGCTTCTTACGAAGCCACTCCTTTGTTGCCCGGGCGGTATGTTTGGGATCATTGTCATGTTGGAAGACCCAGCCACGTTTCATCTTCAATGCTCTTGCTGATGGAAGGAGGTTTGCACTCAAAATCTCACGATACATGGCCCCATTCATTCTGTCCTGTACATGGATCAGTCGTTCTGGTCCCTTTGGGGCGAAACAGCCCCCCAAAGAATGATGTTGCCACCCCCATGCTTCACAGTAGGTTTGGTGTTCTTTGGATGCAACTCAGCATTCTCTCTCCTCCAAACACGACGAGTTGTGTTTCTACTAAACAGTTCTATTTTGGTTTCATCTGACCATATGACATTCTCCCAATCCTCTTCTGGATCATCCAAATGCTCTCTAGCAAACTTCAGACCGGCCCGGACATGTACTGGCTTAAGCAGGAGGACACGTCTGGCACTGCAGGATCTGAGTCCCTGGCGGCGTAGTGTGTTACTGATGGTAGCCTTTGTTACGTTGGTCCCAGCTCTCTGCAGGTCAATCACTAGGTCCCCCCATGTGGTCCTTGGATTTTTGCTCACCGTTCTTGTGATCATTTTGACCCCACGGGGTGAGATCTTGCGTGGAGCCCCAGATCGAGGGAGATTATCAGTGGTCTTGTATGTCTTCCATTTTCTAATTATTGCTCCCACAGTTGATTTGTTCACACCAAGCTGCTTGCCTATTGCAGATTCAGTCTTCCCAGCCTGGTGCAGGTCTACAATTTTGTTTCTGGTGTTCTTCGACAGCTCTTTGGTCTTCACCATAGTGGAGTTTGGAGTGTGACTGTTTGAGGTTGTGGACAGGTGTCTTTTATACTGATAACAAGTTCAAACAGGTGTCATTGATACAGGTAATGAGTGCAGGACAGAGGAGCCTCTTAAAGAAGAAGGAACAGGTCTGTGAGAGCCAGAAATCTTGCTTGTTTGTAGGTGACCAAATACTTATTTTCCACCATAATTTGCAAATAAATTCTTTCCAAATCAGCCAATGTGATTGTCTGGATTTGTTTTCTCATTTTGTCTCTCATAGTTGAGATCTACCTATGATGCCAATTACAGGCCTCTCTCATCTTTTTAAGTGGGGGAACTTGCACAATTGGTGGTGACTAAATACTTTTTGCCCCACTGTATATTCAACAGGAAACCAAATAGGCATTTTACCAAATCCATCACAGTCCCCCCTTAAAATGACTATTTTACTCTGTCCCTATAAAACCTAGCTCATCTGTCCTTATGTACCTTGGAACTCTTTTATGCTGTACGTTAGACAGATGATGACTATTTCATCACCCCCCTTGCCACAGACTTTGTACATAAGGAAGTCAGATGCTATCCCTACAAAATTGTGAGATTACTGTTGGCGGGGAGGGACCGTAATGGGGTATAAGGTTCTTCATCTATCATGTGGAGATCCTCTTGCTCCTGGTTCAAGAAGGTAGGTTTACTGTTGTCTACAGCTTTGCTCATCAATTTCTTCACACATGGTATAACACAGCATACAAACCAGGGCCAAGAGAAACAGAATTTTTAGTATAGTTACCCCTATTTGGGAAAGTATCTTTTGCCACCCACTCATTCAACTGAAGTATTGATCCCATGGGTCTGTTATCCCTGAATTCTTCTTCAACTCAACTGACAGGTCTTCTAATTTCTTTATAGCCAGAGTAACCTTACCATTCGGGCCAGTAGTGTCAGGAATATATATACAACATGTTCCAGTTCCTTCTATCATTTTTCAGACACCTCCTTTCCATCTTTCATGTTTAGGGCACGCTGTGGTCTGTACCCCCAGTCTGTTCCCGTATTCCATCCTACTGATCCCCAATAGTTACAATTCTGTCCCCAATAATCATCCATGACACTTATGTATATCTTATCACCACCTATGTCACATACCTGCTGTGCCCAGTTAGGATCTGAATGGCCTCAGCACCAAATGGGAACTAAACTACAAAAATCAAAGGTGAAGGTGGCTGCCTGAGTGTTGGATGAATTGTACCAAAATATAGTGGTGTCGCCTTATTTCGGTGATAGCCACCTGTTGAGCCTCTGTCAAACTCATTAGAAAAAGGATATACAACATAGTTGTCATGGTGTAGATGACGCCTTTTCCTCAGGGGTTGGGACTTTCTTGCAGTGGGAGGCGTGTATCCAAGTGTTCTGTCAAGGTGGCCGGGAAGAAGTGGCTGTGATCAGCAGAACTTGGAATGGACCATCATATCTTGGCTCAAGGGAATGTTTCCTCACAAATTTCTTTACTAACACCCAATCTCCGGGTAGTAGGCTGTGAGTTCCTGTATCTGACTCAGGATCTGGAATGGAAGAAAACAGTTGGACATAGATACGGGTTAATTCAAGTGATAATGCAGTCACATAATTAGTTAACACATCAGATTGTAATTGCAACTGTTGTGGAAAATAACCAAGTCTGGGGGCTGAACCAAACAAAATCTCAAGGGGATAGGGAGTGTTCTCCCCTTGGTGTGAATCTGACACTAAATAGGGCAATAGGCAGACTATCTGGCCAACTCATGCCAGTCTCTTGGGCCATTTATAGCATTCTGGCTTTCAGAGTGCCATTCATTCTTTCTACTTTTCCACTACTTTGGGAGTGATAGGGGGTATGGAACGCCAGAGTGACTCCTAATGCAGCCCATATTTCTTTGGTTACTGAAGCTGTGGAGGTGGGGCCCTGGTCATTCTCTATCACCTCTGGAAGCCCATATCTGCATACAACCTCAGTGAGGAGCGTCTGCGCAGTTGTTTTAGCAGTCATGTTAGTTACAGCAAAGGCCTCTGGCCAACTGGAAAACATGTCCACCACCCACTCTTTGGCATCTGGATATGGTCAATTTGTATCCTTTGAAAAGGGTACAGGTTTGGCCAAATGTTTCTGTGGTGTCTTCCTGTCCATCCCGGATTGCATTTTGCACAGATGGTACATGTTCTGCAAAAAATTGTTAGTCAATGTGGTGATCCCAGGCGCTATATAATACTTGATGAGAGAGTTCATGAGGCTCTTTGACAGATGGGCTGCTCCGTGTGCCCACTGGACTACAGCTGGGAACATGTTCCTGGGTAAACAAAACCTCTTGTTACACTCAAACAGACCATTTTTGAGAACAGCTCCTCTCCGTCTCCAGCTGTCTGTTTTTCCTGGATTTGGTGCTTCTTGGAGTTCCTTGAGGTAGCTTCTATCCACAGGTAAGGTCTGTAGGGTGAATATTGGTTCCCACTCTCCGGTCACCTCTCCATTTCTAGTGGTCCCATGGCTGCTCGTTTTGCTGCCATATCTGCCAGATTATTGCCTTTGGCTTCTGGGGAGTTTAATTTCCCATGAGCTTTTACCTTCAGAATAGCCATTTGAGTAAGTAAGAGAAGCGCTTCCAATAATCTTCCAATGGCTGCTCTATGTCTTATGAACGTACCTACCGCAGTCATAAATCCTCTTGCTTTCCATATGGCTCCGAAATCATGGGCCACCCCAAAGGCGTATCTGGAGTCTGTGTAGATATTGGCCCTTTTTCCTTCCATCATCTGGCATGCTGTTGTGAGTGCTTGAGGTTCTGCCTCCTGGGCAGATATTGCTGGCAATAGGGCTCTTGCCTGTAGGACTGTATCTGCATTAGTGACCGCAAATCCTGTATGATATTTGCCTCCATCATCTGCATATCTGGAACCATCAACAAAGAAATTGAAATCTGGGTCCTGCAGAGGTGTTTCACTCACTGTGGGGAGGTGGAAAGTTTCCATTTTCATCACTTCAAGACAGTTATGAGGCTCAGTGGCTCCATTATCCTCTCCATTTTCTTCATTACCCCCCTCAGCAATTGGGAGGAGAGTGGCCAGGTTCAAGGTTTGGCAACGTAGGAGAATGTCGTTATCAGGAAGTTGGAGGGAACACTGTAGTCTGAGATGCCTCTCTGTGGACAAATGTTTAGGTATTCAGGGATGGCAGCAATGTCATGCGGTGCCAGGACGACAAGTTCATGTCCCAGAACGATATCAGAGGTGTTATCCAGCACAGCTTGAGCAGCGAAAACTGCACGCAGACACGAGGGTGCTCCTCTAGCCACCGGGTCTAAACGGCATGAGTAGTAGCCTACGGGTCGTAGGCGGTTCCCATGAGACTGGGCCAATACTCCCGTGGCATGGCCTTGGCATTCAGACATGAACAGTTTGAAAGGTTTCTCATAGTCTAGTAGGCCTAGGGCTGGGGCTGAAGAAAGTAAAAGTTTTAGAGCCAAGAAGTTGGAGATGGCCTGGAAGATGGAAGGGCTCAGACTTGAGAGCATCATAGAGTGGTTGCATAAACAAAGAAGCATCAGGAATCCATGACCTGCAATAGGATATGAGGCCAAGAAAGGCATGGAGTGGCTTGGCCCAGTCATGCAGTTGCGTACAATATTCCACTCCAGAGGAGAAGGCTTTGTCATCGAGAATCCAGATGTCGTTAAGGCTTTGTGCCATTATTGGCCAGTATGAGTCTCCTGCCTTTATCTCACACAGGCAGACTAGGTCTCTCCAGGCTGCTGAGTATGTCTTTTGGATCTGGGCCATCCTTCGATAAAAGGGCATGGGCTGCTTTTCGGGGTCTGGCAATGTGCTCACCAGGGAAGAGGCCTGGGACGGAGTAAAGATGACATACAGCACCGGTGCATCTGCCAGGGTGTGGAATCTTCCTGTCTGAGGAGTCCTTCCTGTCGCCTGTGGCCTAAAAGGGGCATCTGGAGAAGCATATGCAGATAGCGTAGGAAGTTCCAGACCTGCGGTCTCCTCATCCAAAGAAGATATCTCTTACCAGGTTGACCCTGATAGCAAATGTTTGCTCCCTTTTGGTCTATTGGGGATAAAATTGTCTCTCGCAGGGCCAGCGGTCGTGTCAGGTTTAAGGACTGGCATGGTGGGGACACAAGACACATCCGGCGGTACGTAGAATGTACCATCGGCTTGTAGGACCGGACACACTGGGTAGAGGTGGCTCAGTCGAGGCGTAGGCCTTCCAGATGTCTGATTTGGTGTACCGAAATAGCCGCCTCCAGGAAGTGTACAGGGCTGGGCAGGAAGTAACAATGCAGGCGCAGCAAGATGGCTGCTATCAGGAAGTGCACTGGGCAGGAAGTGGAAAGGCAGGTGCAGCAAGATGGCCACCATCAGGAAGTGCACTGGGCTGGGACAGAACTGGAAGGGCAGGGAAAAGGTCGGTAGACGAAGGGCAGAGCCTAATGTCTGCAGAACAAACACCATAATAGGATGGTGGGTGTTCCTTTTCAATATTAACACATTGATGGTACACATAAACAGTCTTTCCTCCCTGTTGCAATACCTCTTCTGTCCACTGCTCCTCATGGATAGCCTTGGCTACATTATACCAAGCTTCTGCTGTCTTTAGGAGTTTGTCAACCAAGACACCTTTCTTTTCTTTTATTAGTTTGCGCCATGGTTCCGGCTGTAGACTAACGTCCTTATCTTTAATTCCACACACTTTTGCTAGGTTAACTAATCTCTTCACATACTGCTCCCCCTCCCTCTCCCCAACCAGCTCACATGCTAGTATTCCTTTCTCCGGTCTTATCAGTTGCTGACCCATCTCCTGTCTCTGGTCTTCCTAAAAGAAATCAAAGACTCTTCACGGGCTGCTGTATTGACTTTCCTTAACCCTTAACAAACCCCAACCTTCTGTTATGAATGGCAATCATTAACTCACAGACACAGGTAGGACATGACATATCAGTCTATCTCAGTGAGCTAGAGTACAGATCACTGAGTAACCCTTCTCAATGGACACGGCTTGGCACCCCGCTGTCACACTACTGTGATGCATAAACGACACCTCCTCTTGTTTGGTAACACACAATGTTACCACACCCAAGTGAAATTATGTGTCAAACCCTCAGTAGTTCCACTCCTCAGCCACCTCAAGACTGACACAAAAACAAGTACAAACCACATAAAACAGAAAGCAGGCAGCAGATATTCACATGCAGGTAGGGTTCAAAAAGAGACTCCAAGCAAGCAATGTTACCTGCCTTTAGTGACCTTTAGCAGCCGCACTAGGCACAGGAATGAATCAAGGACAGGATAAGCACTGGTCAGATAGCAAAATATATCTTACCACGCTCTAGAGTTGATTAGGCTCTGTCCCGTCCGTGCCGATTGACTCTTATTGCCCTCTCGGGTCGGCTTTCCGTAGGTTCATGACCCGGAGTCCCGGGTTTCGGCACCAGCTGATTTAGTGAGGACTATGAGTCCGGTGATTATCTGCTCCTGTCCTAATTAATCTTGCTAGCTTTGGAATGTGTGCACACTGGAAGAGACTCACACTGACACACGTAAGTTCAGTCTATGAACACTTCTAGTTTATTATAATGAGAAAGTGAGCTTATATATGCAAGATGATGCAAACATCACGTGAGAGCAGCATAAGCATTATATTAGTCTTTGGTCACTTTACACGGAAACAATCTCCTTTCAGAATATAGGCGTGATCCTCTTCTACTTATCTCTGAAAAGAAATATTCCTTTGTTCTCAAGTTCACTCGATGGGAGGGGTTGCTGAGCAGACATTTCTTGAGCAAGGATTTCTTAAAGTACCACAAAGCCCAGCAGGCAGAAAATATACACACAACACATATATATTCATACAAAACATTTAGAAATATAAAAAAAAAGTATAAAAGTAGATATGTATAAAATGTATAGAAATATGTATATATTCAACAGGAAACCAAATTTTACCATATCCATCACAATAACTTGCCCGGAGCCCAGTTTTATTAGAACCTGTACTTGATTATCTGCTGCCTGGTTTATGTTCTTGTGCCTGTCTCTATGTGTTAGTCTTGAGGTGGACGAGGAGTTGAACTACTGAGGGTAGACACATAAGTTCTCTTGGGTGCGGCAGCATAGTAATGTGTTGCAGAACAAGAGGTGTCATTTACGTGTCATGGGAGTGTGACAGTGGGGTGCCACGGCCGTATGGGTTGCGAAGGTAACTCAGTGATCTGTACTCGTAGCCCACCGAGATAGACTGATATGTCATGTCCTAAATGTGTTTGTGGAGTGATGTTTGGCATTCATGAGGATGGTTGGGGTCTCATTAAGGAAAAAGAAATATTGCTATTTGGCATTTTGCCAATTTTTTAAAAATTATATATATTTTAAGACAAGAAAGTGATATTAAAAAAAACTGAATTTTGGGGGTTGATATTCAAGTGTCGAGGGATTTTCGTGCAATTTGGCAAATTTTGGTGATTTTTATATAGCTGGCATCCTAGGCATAGTCGGCAGGATGCCAGGTAGATATACCTCCTATTAAGAAAGGTTGTTTGAAAAAGTAATATTTACATATTGGTTCTCAGGCATAGGGAAATCTCTGTAAAAATATTGCCTGACAATTGTCAATCTCCACAAAGAAAAATGGATAAAGCAGGAAATATATCTGTAACGGCTACAGGCAGCCAGCCACCACCCTATAATGGAGGCGTTTCCTCCTGGACGTGCGCCAAATGTAACGCCCAAAACCCTCAAATGGCGAGACGCGTGTTGTAACTGCAGCCCCTCTCACCGAGTCCCGCCCAGTGTAAGCCGCCCCATTGCTGCCCATACTTCCGCCTCCGGCCCAACCCACCATGGCACCCTCCATGACCTTGTCTGGTGGTGGCCATCTTGGTACACCCAGTCATGGCGGCCATCTTAGTACACCTAGCCAACATACCGGAAGGCCTACTCACCCTGTAACTTCTCTTTACCCAGTCCTGAGAGCGGATGGTACCTATTATGTGCCACCCGCAGAGCCCCAAAACCCCATCATGCTTAGTCTGGCGGGGCCCAACACCACTCGCAGGTGAAGTTTTAGTTCTCCCGAACACCGGGCCCAGACAAGGCGGGAGTGCACACTCACACTCCTATCAAGACCCCCCCAGCATCTTCACACCCGTACCAGAACCACACCAGGGCACCTCCACCCAATCCCTCTGACTCCTACCCCCCAGATGGAGAACTGATTACTTGGAACCCGTTCCACAAGCCCACCCAATGCCACGGATATCTACAGTAAAACCTGGGCTGGTGGCCGATGCACTCGTGATGTATGTCACTTTCACTCCATCCCAAGCATCCACTCTAGTGACCACCCTACCAGATCCAGAAAAAGAGCCCATGCCCTTCTACTGGAGGGTAGCCCAGATTCAGAAGACCTACTCTGCAGCAAGGAGACACTTGGTCAGTCTGTGTGAAATAAAAGCAGGTGACGCCTACTGGCCAATAATGGAAAAAAGTTTCCAAGACGCAAGGATTGTCGATGACAATACCTTTATTTCTGGTGTGAAATTCTGTGAACAACTGCGTGATTGGGCAAGGGAAAGACTGGCCAACCAGGCCACTAGCATTCAAGATGTTACCCAAGATAAGGCCGAGTTGGTGGAAAAGTTCCATACTAGATTGTCACAAGTTTTCTCAGATTTAGGGTTTAGTGCCCACAACAAGGTGCACAACCAGATGCTGTTGTCAGCCCTCATGGCAGGCCTGAGTGAGCCAGTCAGGAAGGGCCTTAATATGGCTCAGCCTGAATACCATGTGCTGCCCCTAGACACCCTCTTACTAGTGGCAAAAGGCCTGGAGTCCTCCCAGCCCACCAAAAAGGCCACACCACTCATGGTTGCAGAAACCGCCCCATATACACCGAGATCACCACCAACCTGTTTCAATTGTGAAAAACCGGGACATTTCAAAAGGGAATGCAGAGAGCCCAGACGTCCTAGACAGTCTTTCCCCCCATAAGCACAATGAAACCCGAACCCACAAGGCCAGCAACAACACCAAAATCCCGGACCTAGCTCAGAGCACCTGGATCTCCTGCGCTAAGAATTGGGCAAGCCTGTGTCACCCTCCCCTTTCATGGCAGTGTCTTCAAAGAATCCAGGGGGTCCATTAGTGGAGGTGACCTTACCCAACCACATTTTTAGTTGACACAGGTGCAGTCAGAAGTGTAATCAGAACAAAAGACCTGCCCGACCACTCATATTTCTCTGACATCGACATATCCTGCGTGGGAGATGGGACCCCCAGAGCTAGCCCACTGACTCGCCCTCTACATGTTGGGACATTTCCAGACCTACTAGCCCGGTTTGTTGTCTCCTATACTTGCCCGTTAAACCTCCTGGGTGCAGATGTACTGTCCAGACTTCAAGCTTCCATCATATTTTCTTCAGATGGGACCATCATTGTTTTCTCTCCATTGGGGCTCGAGGACACTTCTGCACTGTGTTCCATTCCCCTGCTAATGGCCCTGGAGAAGTCACCCACTAACACCATCCCATCGGCTGTGATGGCCAGGATCCCAAGTTGCCTGTGGTCCACAGGACCTGAAGATATTGGACACCTAAAAGTCCCGCCGGTCATGGTGCAGCTGAAGCCTGGAGCTCCCCTACCCCGGAAGCCACAAATCCACTAAAGCCAGCACAATCTGCCGCCATCTCAAAGCAGATCAAATCCCTCATGGCAAATGGGGCCCTTATTCCTTGCACCTCCCCTTGCAATACACCATTGTTTCCTGTGAAGAAACAGACACCTAAAGGGGAGCCAGAGAAGTACAGAATGGTCCAAGACCTCCGAGCAGTGAATGAGGCCACCATCCTGGAGATGCCTATCGTCCCAAATCCCCACACTCTACTTGCAGGAATACACCCAACAGCTAAATACTTCACAGTGGTGGACCTGGCAAATGCATTCTTCAGCGTTCCCCTGAATCCTTCCTGCAGATACCTTTTCGCCTTCTCCCGTGACGGACAGCAATATACCTGGACAGTTATGCCACAAGGGGCGCAAAATTCTAAGAGCCAGTTCGCCAAAGCCATGACCACCATACTTGACACATGGCAAAAGGAACATCCAGCAGTGACCCTCCTCCAGTATGTAAACAATCTCCTCCTCTGTGCTGATGACTTGTCCACCGCTGAAGATACTTCAGAAAGCCTGTAATGCTACCTTGCCGATCAGGGCTGCAAAACCTCCAAACCCAAACTACAGTGGTGTTCGACATCTGTTATTTTACCTTGGTCACTGTCTGTCCCATGGCATAAGACATCTCACAAGAGACAGGGTCAAGGCTGTCCTGGACATTCCACTGCCCCAAGGCCAGAAGCCACTCCATGCCTTCCTTGGACTGATCTCTTACTGCGGGGCATGGATTCCAGAAGCTTCCTTGCTAATGCAACCACTCTATGATGCCCTAAAGTCTGACCCTTTCCAGATGCCCCCAGATGCAATATCCAACTTTGAACTTTTAAAGCAAGCTATTTCATCGGCCCCAGCACTAGGTCTCCCGGACTATGACAAACCCTTTCAGCTGTTTGTATCTGAACAACAAGGACATGCTGCTGGGGTACTCACCCAATTACATGGTAACCGCCCTACGTCCAGTGGGCTACTACTCCTGTAGGCTGGATGCGGTGGCAAGAGGAGGCCCCTCAGGTCTGCGAGCTGTCTTTGCCGCACAGGCCCTACTTGACAAAACTTCTGATCTGGTCCTGTGCCACTATCTTATCCTCTTTGCACCCCATGACATTGCCGCTATACTTAATCAAGTCCAGCCGAAGCACCTGTCCACCGCCAGACACTTAAGGCTTCAGTGTTCTCTCCTGGTTGCCGGATAACATCACCTTAATACGCTGCCAGACACTGAATCCTGCCACCCTCCTCCCACTTTCCAAAGGGGGAGAAGACTCCGGTTCTGAAGAGACTGATCTGACCCATGACTGCTTTGAACTGATGAAAATGGAAACCACACACCTCCCTACTGTGAGTGAAACGCCCCTGGAGAATCCAGACCTTACAATTTTTGTTGATGGCTCCAGATTTGCCGACGGAGGAGGCAGATACCATATAGGATACGCTGTTACCACCAAAGACAGTCCTACAGGTTGAATCTTTACCACTGACAATGTCTGCACAAGAGGCAGAGCTACAAGCGCTCACTACTGCGTGTAAACTGTCCGAAGACAAAAAAGAGCCAACATCCACACAGATTCAAGATACGCCTTAAAGGTCGCTCACGACTTTGGAGTCATTTGGAAGGCCAGAGGATTCCTGACAGCGGTAGGCACACCAGTAAAGCATAGCGCAGCTATCAAGGACTTGATGGATGCCCTACTCCTTCCCTAGCAGGTGGCCATCTTGAAAGTAAAAGCACATGGCAGACTGAACCCAAAAGAGGCCCGAGGGAACCATTTGGCAGATATGCCAGCCAAACAAGCGGCCAGAGGACCGCAGGAAGTGGAAGGAGGGGTGGAGTCAGAAGAATACCCATTATACCCAGCGTTGACCCCACACCCAGTACTGACTCTGCAAACTTTACCAGTGGACAGGAGTTACCTGAAGGAACTCCAGGAAACAGCAAGCCCAGAAGAGAAGGAAAGCTGGAAACGAAGGGGAGCGACTCTCAAGGGTGGATTGTTTAAATGCAACAAGAAACCTTGTCTACCCAAAACCCTATACCCAGCTGTGGAGCAGTGGGCACATGGAGCAGCCCACCTGTCCAAAACCCTTATGAACTCTCTCGTCAACAAGTACTATGTGGCACCACGCAAGGGCGGACTGACCATTTGGAAACTCAGGAACTGCCTGAGAACCCGGGGTCAGTAGGGGGCCCCATGAGAAGCCCCTGGTACCTTTTTCATAGGCTTTTTTGAGTTTGGGCAAGGACACAGGGGCCCCATGATCCCCTATTGCCCGGGGGCCCCATAAGTTGTCAGTCTGTCCCTGGGCACCAGGGATCACTCCACTGAGAAACAACTTTTGCAGATCATGTGCCATCTGTGCAAAGTGCAATCCAGGACGCACAGAGAAGACACCACAGAAACACTTGGCAAAACCCTTGTATCCCTTCCAGAGGATACAAATTGACCATATCCAGATGCCCAAGAGTGGGCGGTTCAAGTATGCCCTAGTGGTGGTGGACATGTTTTCCAGTTGGCCGGAGGCCTTTGCTGTAACCAACATGACTGCCAAAACAACTGCAAAGAAGCTCCTCACTGAGGTTGTATGCAGATATGGGCTCCCAGAGGTGATAGTGACCAGGGCCCCGCCTTCACCGTCTCAGTAACCAAGGAAGTGTGTGCCGCACTGGGGGTCACCCTGGCATTCCACACCCCCTATCACCTTCAGAGTAGTGGGAAGATAGAGAGAATGAATGGCACTCTGAAAGCTAGAATGCTGAAAATGGCCCAAGAGACTGGTATGAATTGGCCGGACAGTCTGCCCATTGCCCTATTCTGCGTCAGATACACACCAAGGGGAGAATACTCCCTATCCCCTTATGAGATTTTGTTTGGTTCGGCCCCGAGACTTGGTTGTTATTTTTCACAACAGTTGCAATTATAATCTGATGTGTTAACCAATTATATAACCACATTATCACTTGAACTAACCGAAATATATGCCCAGGTGTTTTCTTCCATTCTAGATCCTAAGTCAGATACAAGAACTCACGGCCTACTGCCCGGAGACTGGGTGTTAGTAAAGAAATTTGTGAGAAAATATTCCCTTGAGCCAAGATATGATGGTCCATTCCAAGTCCTGCTGACCACAGCCACTTCTGTCAAGCTGGCGGGGAAGAACACCTGGATACACACCTATTACAAGAAAGTTCAAATTTCTGAAGACAAGACCCTGCCTATACCACAATGACTGTGTTGTATATCCTTTTTCTGGTAAACCTGGCACGGGCCCAACAGGTAGCCATCACGCAGAAGGAAGCTTTGACCCTCACGTATATATAGATGCCATAGGAGTTCCAAGGGGGGTCCCTGATGAGTTCAAGACAAGAGATCAGGTGAATGCAGGTTTTGAATCCTTAATTCCCATAGTGACCATTAATAAGAATGTTGACTGGATAAATTACATATATTATTGGCCCATAGGGAAAGCATCTGACTTTCTTATGTGTAAAGTATGTGGCAAGGGGGGGTGGACTAGCCATCACTCGTCTAACGTGCAGCACAAAAGCGTTCCAAGGCACATAAGAACAGATGAGTTAGGTTCCATGGTTTTATAGGGACAGAGAAAATAATCATTTTAAGGGGGGACTGTGATGGAAGTAAGTAAAATGACCATTTTTGCAATGTGTGTGTATATGTATATATATATATATATATATATATATATATATATATTTATGTGTTGTGTATATATACCTTTTTCTACTTTTTTTTTTTTTTTTTATAGTATTTCTTGCTCAAAATGGCTGCCAGATACACCCCCTCCCATCGAGTAAGGAATGCATGATCAAGATGGAGCCTCCTTCCTGTGTTACACCCAAACGGTGATGCACGAGCCCTGAAGGAAGTTTGCCTTATATGGACATGACCAATCAGAAGCTTATACGCAGCCTAGTGACACTACGCTCACATGACCTCTGCACACAGCCTAGGAGTGTGCCTATATAAACGCACTTCCTCATACCAATAAAGCAAAAGTTTCACAGAGCTGAACGAGTGTGTCAGAGTGAATTCTTCAGATGCGTGCATCCCATGCCACATGATTGATTAGGACAGGGGCAGATAATCATCAGACACTTGGTCCGGTCCAAAACACACTCAGTACAGCTGTCTGCCTGTACCTTGTACGGGTAGGCAGTTGTTGAATGGCAGGAAGAATCAATGAATGATGAGTGCTCACCAGCACTATAGCAGTTCATTGGGAACTACAAGCCATCAGCTATGGAGGCCGATGGTTGATGTAGTGCATTCAATCACAGAACTCTGTGAATGAATGACACGGCCGTGTGGCTGGAGAACTGCACAGCTGCAGTTTTTAAATTTTGACAACGGGTGCTGGAAAAAAAAAAAAAAATTGCAGGAGAGGCAGCAGGAGCTGGAACATGTAACATATTCCGAAAGGTGAACGTATTCTTTAATTTTAAAGGACGTCAGCCTCACGTACTGATGTCAGGCCGCCGCAGCGGCCATTTTGGTATGCTTTTAACTCTGCTGTATCCACGTGGATTGTTTTGAATTATTTACAATAAACACTATATTGCCATACCTTCGGCTCCTGTGGTGAGCTTCTCCCCCTAGGAGGATCCTTGACTGGTTTTGCTTAGTCCTGACCCTGAAGAAGTCCGATCCCTATTTATGGCTTCCTAAGACACCCCATAATGATCAGCATTAACACGATTATACAAGTAGCGTTCTGGTGAGTGCACATCCATAGAAGGTGGTGGATTACCATGTTGGCACATGAGCACCCTTGAGCATCTCAGCTGGTATTGCTGGACAAACACCAAGCATTGCTGTGACCTGTAGTGCCACGGACTATGTATAATCACTATTATTGCTACATAAGCACACATATATCACTTGGACTTCTGTGACCTGCAGTGTCACGAACTATCCACTATTTATATTCCAAATTTTTGAGTTTTTTTATGATTTTATGTGATCTGAGACATTTTATTGGAATATTGTATGAACACGTCTATTCACATAAGCACTTTATGATTGCATTTGTCACTTGTGCCTTAGCGCTGCACTTACATTTGAATTGATTCCTATGTTGCTGCTGTGACACTTTGTGTTCGCTTTATACAAGCCATACCAGATCCAGAAAACCGAGAAATGCACACCACGTATGTACCAAACATCCATTTATTTCCATCCAAATAAAGGAGGGTGGTTCAGGGCTCCTGCTCAAATAATTACTTTAAAAAGTTGAACTATCCACAAGAAAATAAATAGAACGGTCAGGTTGGGGGGTGCCGGAGTGACTTCACGAGAATTAAAAAATAAAACTTCATTCCTAAAGTCTGCCTAGCTGATGCCTGGTCAGCGGCAAAGGATAATGGAAACCATAATTGGCAACAGTAAGAATTTTGTCTCCTGTAAATGAAAAAAAAAAAAAAAAATGTTTGGTCGTGAAATAAGTAGCTCTTCCCATTGTAGGACGCTGAACCCCAGAGGTGTTTTGGTTGGTAGTCGCAAAGATCTTTTCTGTTATCACTGATTCCGAGAACATGATCGTGGTACAAGACACCATTGCTGCTGCTGGCAGCATTGTATCGTCTCAGCCCTGACGGATCCTCCCACATTGGTCTGTCATCACCGGAGTCTCAAATGAGGGAACTGACTAGTGCCGGGCAATGAGCACCATCATTAACCGCTGGCAGGGAATGTCTATATAGTTTATCATATATCAGACCCCCATAGGGGGAGAAGAGATGACGAAGCTGCAGGCGGGTTTGAGACCAGCGTGCTCTTCTCTGTAGTGACCCTGTGTCCATAGATGCAGGGATGTGGTCTGGAGTATCCCTCCAGCAGGTCCAGGGAACCGAGCCAGAGATCACTGCTGAAATAGTGCCGGCAGGGCTGCTGGACAGCCTCCAATAATGGAATCTTCCAAGACCGGGCGAGGCTTCTTCTGGAATAAGGAGGGAAGGTTCCGGATGTGAACTTCTTTTCGAAATTGCTCGCCAAGAGGTTTCTAGAATGAGAAAAGGAGGAAAGCTACCATTACACAAAGAGACATGACAACCGCAGGGGAGGAGATATACACTATATTGCCAAAAGTATTGGGCTCCCCTCTAAATCTTTGGATTCAGGTGCTCCAATCTCCTCTATGGCCAAAAGTTGTATAACATCAAGCCCCTAGGTATGCAGACTGCTTCTACAAACATTTGTGAAAGAATGGGTCGCTCTCAGGAGCTCAGTGACTCCAAGCGTGGTACTGTGATAGGTTGCCACATGTGCAAGTCAGAGTCCTGCTCTGTATTGTTCCAATTGTCCCCTGTGTCACTAGGCCAAATGGCCTAAATCATATTACTCTGGGCTCCCGGCCAGCTGGCTGGGAGCTCTCTGCACACCTCCCAACTTGCTTTTCATCTATGCAGTAATCATCCCTGCCCCCCAGGATGTCCCTGTCACCAGCCTGATTCTCCCTGGGGTCTAGTATTCCCTTCCCCCCTCCCGGTTGCCAAGGCGACCGGGGAGCATCCTGCAGCAGTTTAAGAGGCTGATGCTAGGCGCTCCGTTTTCATTCCGGTGTGCAATCAGCAAAGGATCTCAAGCTCCGGCGAGACCTTTCTGACTAGACTCTGCAAGCCTACCCCAGCCTCACAGAGACCCCACAGGAGGGAAGAGGCGGCCAGAGAAAGCTTGCCTGCGATTGCGAGAGACCCCACAGAAGGGGGAGAGACTACCACAGCCCGTCTGCCAGAGGCCACCCGCCTGATCCGGACTCCACAGGTACCTGCGTTCTACCCCTGGGAGACCAGGCACCCTGTTGGATCCATGAGTACCAGCTTCCCCACTGTGTTACCTGAACTGTTGCGGTGGTGACCCCTCGCACCCCCTCCTGTGTCGGACTACCCCTGTTACACAGACACCCCCTTGGCTCTCCTAGTGGAATTTAGTGGATAATCCACCCTCTCTGCCACCCCCCTTCTTGAAGGACTGCCGTCTGTTTGTCTCAATAAAGCTCTGTGCGTCTGCCATCCACTCTGTGTGTTCTGTCCTGCCTTTCCTCCGTCACATAAATATTCCACGCTCAACTGTTAGTGGGATTATAACAAAGTGGAAGCAACGGGGAACAGCAGCAACTCAGCCACCAAGTGGTAGGCCACGTCACATGACAGGGCGGGGTCAGCGCATGCTGAAGTGCACAGTGCGCAGAAGTCACCAACTGTCTGCAGAGTCAATAGCTAACGACCTCCAAACTTCATGTGGCCTTCAGATTAGCACAACAGTGCATAGAGAGCTTCATGGAATGGGGTTCCATGGCCGAGCAGCTGCATCCAAGCCTTACATCACCAAGTGCAATGCAAAGCTTCGGATGCTGTGGTGTAAAGCACGCCGCCACTGTACTCTAGAGCAGTGGAAACGTGTTCTCTGGAGTGACCAATCATGCTTCTCTGGCAATCCAATGGATGTGTCTGGGTTTGGGGATTGCCAAGAGAAAAATACTTGCCTGACTGCATTGTGCCAAGTGTTAAGTTTGGTGGAGGGGGGATTATGGTGTGGGGTTGTTTTTCAGGGGTTGGGCCCCTAGATCCATTGAAGGGAACTCTTAAGGCCTCAGCATACCAAGACATTTTGGACAATTTCATGCTCCCAACTTTGTGGGAAGAGTTTGGGGATGGCCCCTTCCTGTTCCAACATGACTGCACACCAGTGCACAAAGCATTACATTACATTACATTACATTGAGTTTATATAGCGCCAAAGGGTTTGCTCAGCGCTGTACAATAGAGGGGGGGACAATACATGAAACATTACAGCAGTTACGAACAGCACACGAGGGGTAAGAGGGCCCTACTCTTTCGAGCTTACAATCTGGGAGGGAGGGGGTAGTGGTACAGGAGGAAGTGGCTGTGGGGGATGGAGTGGTAGGAGGAATGAAGGAGAGCAGCAGTTAGGTGAGGGTGGGGTAGGCTTCCCTGAAGAGGTGGGTTTTCAGGGAGCGCCTGAAGGTGAGGAGGGAAGGTGACAGTCTGATGGATTGGGGTAGTGAGTTCCAGAGGATGGGGGAGGACCTGGAGAAGTCTTGCAGACGTGCGTGTGAGGAGGAGACCAGGGAGCAAGATAGAAGGAGGTCCTGTGAAGAGCGAAGGGTACGGGTAGGGTGGTACTTGGGAATCAGGTCGGTGAGGTAGTTAGGGGCAGTGTTGTGAATGGCTTTGTAGGTCAGAGTGAGTAGTTTGAATTTGATGCGTTGGGCGATAGGGAGCCAGTGGAGGGAGAGGCAGAGGGGGGTGGCAGAGGTGGAGCGGCTGGTGAGGTGGATGAGTCTGGCAGCTGAGTTCAGGATGGTCTGAAGCGGGGAGAGTTTGCACTGGGGTAGGCCGGTGAGGAGGGAGTTGCAGTAGTCAAGGCGTGAGATAATCAGGGAGTGCACAAGTAGTTTAGCGGAGTCTGGGGTAAGGGAGGTGCGTATTTTGGCGATATTGCGGAGGTGGAGCCTGCATGTGTTTGTCAGTGATTTGACATGAGGTTGGAAGGAGAGGTTAGAGTCCAGAATGACCCCAAGGACTTTGGCTTGCGGGGCGGGATTGATGGTGGTGATGTTAGTAGTGATGGATAGGATGGGGGGGGGGGGCGCGGGCAGGAGGGAAGACGAGAAGCTCGGTTTTGGAGAGGTTGAGTTTGAGGAAATGGAGCGACATCCAGTCAGAGATGTCGTTTAGGAGGTGAGTGTTGCGGGCGGAGAAAGTGGAGGTGAGGTGAGGGGTGGAGAGGTAAATTTGAGTGTCATCAGCATAGAGATGGTAGTTGAAGCCGTGGGAGTGTATGAGTTTGCCAAGGGAGGAGGTGTAGATGGAGAAGAGAAGGGGTCCAAGGACAGAGCCCTGGGGGACCCCAACAGAGAGGGGGAGGAAAGGGGAGGTGGCACCATTGTAGGAAACGCTGAAGGAGCGTCGGGATAGGTAAGAGGAGAACCAGGAGAGAGCGGTGTCTCTGATGCCAAGGGAGAATAGTTTATTAAGGAGGAGGGGGTGGTCAACTGTGTCGAAGGCCGCGGAGAGGTCCAGGAGGAGGAGGACAGAGTAGTCGCCTTTGGCTTTGGCGGTAAGTAGGTCGTTGGTGATTTTGAGGAGGGCGGTTTCGGTGGAGTGTAGGGGACGGAAGCCGGACTGTAGTGGATCAAGGAGGTTGTTGTCAGTTAGGTGGGCGCTTAGGCGGTTGTAGATTAAGCGCTCCAGGAGTTTGGAAGTGAGTGGCAGCAGGGAGATGGGTCTGAGGTTGTTTGGGTCAGAGGGGTCCAGGGAGGGCTTTTTGAGTATGGGGGTGATGTGCGCATGCTTTAGGGGGGAGGGGAATACGCCGGTAGAGAGGGAGAGATTGAAGATGTGGGTGAGGGAGCAGATGAGGGAAGAGGGGGGTGACTGGAGGAGTCGAGAGGGGATAGGGTCTAGGGGGCAGGTAGTGAGGCGGGCTTCAGAGAAGACCCTGGTGACTTCCTCAGTGGTAGCGGGGCTGAAGGAGTGCAGAGCTGGTGGGGTTACGGTAAGCGGGGTCTTGGGTGTGGAGGGGGGCAGTGCGGTTGCGAGGTCAGAGGAGGGAAGAGATGAGGGGGAGATAGGGGGGGGGAGGCTAGGTGGGGAGGTAGATTGCGAGTTGACTATGTCCTGACGGATAGCATCAATTTTATTGTGGAAATGAGTGGCAATCTCGTGGGCGGTGAGTGAGGTACTGAGTGGAGGAGGGGGGGGGGAGAGCAGGGAGTTGAAGGTGGAGAAGAGTCGGCGAGGGCAGGAGGAGAGGGTGTTAATCAGGTTTACGAAGTAAGCCTGCTTGGCGGCGTGGAGGGAGGAGGTGTAAGTGAGGAAGGCAGATTTGTAGAGGGAGAATGAACGGGGGGACCTGGTTTTGCGCCATAGTCTCTCCAGCGCACGACTGCGACGTTTGAGGCATTTAGTGTGGTCGTTCTGCCATGGTTGGAGCGGTCTGGGTTTGATGTAGCGTGTGGTTAGGGGTGCCAGAGAGTCTAGGGTAGCTGATAGTGAGTCGTTGTACGTGTTAGTGGCTAGGTCAGGACAAGACAGTGGAAGGATGCTGTCGTGTAGGCGGTCGGCAGCTGAGTGGAGGGGGGCCGGGTTCAGGTTGCGAAGGTTGCGGCTGGTGATGGTTTGGCGCTCTGGGGGGGGGGGGGGAGTTAGGGGAAGGGGAGATGGAGAACGTGAGGAGGTGGTGGTCGGAGAGAGGGAAGGGGGTGTTAGAGAACTGGTTGAGGGTACAGAGGTGGGAGAAGACGAGGTCCAGGGTGTTCCCAATGATGTGGGTGGAGGATTGAGTGTGCTGTGTGAGCGCGAAGGAGGAGGTTAGGTGGAGGAATTGGGAAGTAGCCGGGCTGTTGTCATTGATGGGGATATTGAAGTCCCCGAGGATGATGGTTGGTAGCTCAGAGGAGAGGAAGAAGGGAAGCCAGGCAGCGAAGTCATCCAGGAAGCGGGGTATGGATCCGGGAGGCCTGTAGATCACTGCGATCCTTAGGGGGGTGGGTGAGAAGAGCCGGATGCAGTGAGCCTCGAAGGAGGAGAAAGTTAGGGAGGGAGGATTAGGGAGGACCTGGAAGGTGCTCAGCGGTGATAGGAGCAGGCCGACCCCACCACCTTTGTGACCGCTCAGTCTTGGTGAATGGAACCAGACGAGACCTCCATAGGAGAGTGCCGCAGGGGAGGTGGAGTCAGTGGCCTGTACCCAGGTTTCGGTGATGGCTAGGAGGTTAAGGGAGCGGGAGATAAAGAGGTCATGGATGAAAGCAAGGTCCATAAAGACATGGGGGAGCCAGTTTGGGGTGGAGGAACTTGACTGTCCTGCACAGAGTCCTGACCTCAACCCCATAGAACACCTTTGGGATGAATTAGAGCGGAGACTGTGAGCCAGGCCTCCTCCCCCGACATCAGTGCCTGACCTGACAAATGTGCTTCTGGAAGAATGGTCCAACCTTCCCATAGACACCCTCCTAAACCTTGTGGACGGCCTTCCCAGAAGAGTTGAAGCTGTTATAGCTGCAAAGGGCGGGGCCAACTCAATATTGAACCCTACGAACTAAGACTGGGGGGCCATTAAAGTTCATGTGCGTGGAAAGGCCGGCGGCCCAATACGTTTGCCAATATTGTCTACATTTACCAATCAGTAACACAATGGGTGGAGATATCAATCAGTAGAAGTGACAGCTTTCATTAAAGTAGAATTCCAGCCTAAACTTAACTATTCTTAAACATGTTCCCTCCTAACGTTCACACTGATGTGACTTGATGCAATTTTCATACTATGCAACTTTTTTTTGGTTAAAAACCCTCTGAAGTCGGATACTGCCACATACATTAAGACAATCTAAGACAATCCTTGCAACTTCTGATGTTAACATTGCAGTCTATGCCACTGAAGTCGTACCAAAGACCAGAAAAGTAGTACAGGAACTTCTTTTTAAGTTGCTGCGACTTGAATCACATTGTTTAAGATGGCACCCATTAAAATGAACGTTTTTGACTTGCTGTGCAATGTTATGAGTTGCAAGTGGCATAAGTCAGGCCAGTGTGAATCTGGGTTAGAAAGGATTGTCAATCTATGCGTCAGTGTCTGACTTCAAAAGGGTTTTAACCAAAGACAGTCGCAGCAGTGTGAACCGAGCCTGTGTAATTAAAAAAAAAAAAAAAAAAGGGAAACTTACCTATATTCAGCCCACTCCGGTCCTGTCACATGCTCCAACACCTCTGTGTCAGCCAGCGGCGACTGCAGGGGTAAGGAGGCGCCACCAACAACAGCTGGACATGGGAACCTATAGGTCAATGCAGCTTCCACAGGGGATCACCTGACCAGACTAAAAATAGGTAAATATATACATCACAGCAACTCACCTCAGATATAAGAAAGAACACATGTCCGGCATCCCTTTAGATGTGTGCAACCTTGCTAGCCACTGCTAGTAGACTTTAGTGTGCAATCTGTTGATCACTTCAATAGAGTGCAATCAAATAACTGATCAGCAGATTGCTGAGCTTAAAGTCTGTAGCACTCAGTGCTAAAGGGATGCCAGATGTGGGTTCTTTCATACTGGACTGTTCTCCAATCCCAGAGGATGCCATTTTTGGAGTATTGAGCATCAGGCGGGAGCTGTGACGTCACTATGTTCTGGCCGGCGGTCTGATATCGCGGGAATTTTAAATGTTTACACCGCCTTATGCACCTTATGTATGTAAGTGCAATACTTGAATACATTTTTTGCTGGTTTATTGGGTCACACTATGAAGTTTTCTTCTGTTTTAAACCTTTCCTTGCATGATGTGGAGAGCTTTCTGATGTGATGGATTTGTTCAAGTGAACCTGCATTTGTCCACTCATCTCCTAGATACGGCTAACTAGGGTGTCAGTGTGGGATCCGAAAACCATCCGCTCGTTAGATCTCTTGATTGGAGATCAAAGCGTCTAAGAGACTGATTTTTTTCTTTTGTGTCAAGCATTTTTGGACACTGTGATGGGAGTCACTTCGGGTGGGGGGCCCATGGAACACAGCTCATTTTGGAGAGGTGGGGAGACCCCTTTCTCAGCTCCCCATATCCCTCTTATGTGTAAATCACCCTGTGCCTGTTAGCGGTACAGGGTGATCTGTCCTAATATTGTGTGGGGCTTTGTCTCAGACGATGTAGACATGTTTAGGAGATAGGTGGGGGTTGTTGATTGTTTAATGTTCTGTGGCTGCATGCCATTGTTCTATTGTTTGGAACAAACTATTATGGGATGTATGTGTTTATGTGAATTAGCTTAGTGTGGGGGGGGGGGTCTCCAGCAGCCCTCCCTCCTGATGGGACTGTCTGCTGGTGTAAAGTTTGAATACCTGTGTGTCTCTTACTAAATGTAGATTGCCTCGCCCTGTGTCATTATGCAGGGAGGGGGGATTGCCCCGAGTGTATATATCTTGTATCTGTGTTCAAATAAACTACTTCCTGGTTTACTTCAAGACTGGTGTCATCTAATTTTGTATGGTCGGCTGTGATGTCTGTTGTCGGTGTTCAGACAGGGAAGCAGTATTCTAACGAAAGTACTCAAGCGCAGTCTGGGTCGGTTCCGTTACAGAAACCTATGCAGTTTCTGTTCAAGGATTTTTTTTTTTTTAGCACACAGCACTGTGTTATTGGATTTTGGGAATTTTAATTATTTAAACATATGAATGAGGACCGCAGTCTCCGGTCATCTCCTGTCCTGCCTCCGCAGTCTCCGGTCATCTCCTGTGCTGCGTCCGCAGTCTCCGGTCATCTCCTGTGCTGCGTCCGCAGTCTCCGGTCATCTCCTGTGCTGCGTCCGCAGTCTCCGGTCATCTCCTGTGCTGCGTCCGCAGTCTCCGGTCATCTCCTGTCCTGCGTCCGCAGTCTCCGGTCATCTCCTGTCCTGCGTCCGCAGTCTCCGGTCATCTCCTGTCCTGCGCCCGCAGTCTCCGGTCATCTCCTGTCCTGCGCCCGCAGTCTCCGGTCATCTCCTGTCCTGCGTCCGCAGTCTCCGGTCATCTCCTGTCCTGCGTCCGCAGTCTCCGGTCAACTCCTGTACTATGTCTGCAGTCCATTGCTTCAGAATATTTTTTTTCTTGTTTTTCTCCTATAAAAACCTAGGTGCGTCTTATGGAGCGAAAAATAAGGTATATCATTTCAATTAATTTATGCGCATTTTTTATGCAGCAGTATTTATTATTGTTTATGATTTTTTTTTAGTGTACAGCCAGGGGCGGACTGACAACTCACGGGGCCCCTGTGTCCTTGCCCACACTCAAAGCACACCCAAAAAAGCCTATGAAAGATACCAGGGGCATTTCATTGGGCCCCCTACTGACCCCGAGTGCTCAGTCCTCCCCTGTGTACAGCACACTCATTTTTTATACGTGTGTTCATTCATAAGATGCACAAGAACTACAGTACAGTGACTGACATCAATCCTAAAGATCAAGCCTACACCTGACAAAGAGCAAAAGTGACTGAAGCCAGAGAAAGCAAAAAGCTGAAAGAGGCAGGCCAACATCAGTACGGATCAGGAGAAAAGACTGATGAATAATGAAGTCATTCAGAGAAGAAATGAAGGTGGGCTCTAGCTAGCTGCTGCGGCTTCAAAAGGTTATTTTGTGGGGATAGAGGCCTGCAAGGAATTGAGGGTAATCGGTTTCAATACATAGGAGGACCTACAAGTGTGGGAATAAAAGGCTAAAAGTTCAGTTTTCAAGCATTCGTTAACCTTTACAGAAAAAAAATGAGAACACCATACATCCTCCCCGCCCTCTTTCCCCTCCCGGGTCCTCGCTGTACTCTGTGCAGCATTTCCAGAACAGATTAAATGACTGTGATGGCGCTAACCAATCAGAATCTGTCCAGGGGCACTGCACAGAAAATAGGGAGGAATGGGTATTTCAAATTGTCAAGACTGCTGGACCGGCTGTGGAAGCCCTGACAGTTCAATATCCCCAGAGAACTACAACAGGGACTGGGGGGGTGTAGAAGGGGTTTGGGGGGAGCAGAGGGTGTTCCGTGTTAGTACACTTTTGCATTTTATTCTGTAAAAGTGAATTAACCCTTTAAACTCATACAAAAGGTATCCCATATCTTCACCATCCTGGAAGCACTGCACAGACGAGAGGGAGAAGAGCTGGGATTTCGAATCTCATTGCCAGAGATAAGTAAAGCAAGGAGGGGGGGGGGGATAATGGGTGGAGAGGGTGTACGGGGTTAGTTCACCTTTCCATTTTTCTGCAAAGGTGAACTAACCCTTCTACAAAGGAATCCCAAATTCTCTGCTTACCCCTATACACCCGGAGATGAGCCTGCGGAAGTGATCCTTCCTCTTCTTCTCTGAAGCTTTCTGTCCCGGGGATAGAAGTTTGGTGTCAAACTGCTGCAAGGAGTCCATGTGGACCTCTGGGACTTGTTCCATCACCAGTCGCAGCTCCTGGAACCGTGGACGCTTGTAAAGAAGAAAAGCTATGTAAGTAATCACATGAATATAATGTTTGTTTCCAATAATATGATGCTAGCATAGTACAATGGCTTCCTTGATGGCTCCTGACAGTCAGAGGCGGTGTCATAGATTCTTACCAGAGCTTCATAAACCTGGAATGCCAGGCTCACCAGGGATGCATTACAGAATTCGTGCTGACCGTGTGTCTGAAGCCCACGCAGAATATTTGTAAAGAAACAAAGAGCAGCTTCTGAGGGCAGAGAACCGGAAATCACCTGCAGGGGACAGTGATCAACAGTGATCAGCAACACATACTGTACTAGGCAGCTATAAGGAGCAAGAATATACACATATAGAAAGAAGGAAGAAAAACCACACAAGAGAGAAAATAGAAGATGAGAGATGAGGACAGCGATATCTTTAGGATGAGCAAGAAGGAAGTCAGACTAAGGAACCATTTACACTTGCGGTGGGGGGTGATAAAACATGGTTGATCCACGTTGTCACTGCCTTCAGGCCCTCCTCTCCCCCCAGCAGCACCCCCCGTAAGCTGCAAAAACAGCTGGGGTTATACGGTTTTGCAGCCACAGCCGGGATAATACCATGAAGCATTTGGCAGGTACCACTGCCTGCCGAGCACCACCTAATTCAAGCGAAGGGAGTCCCGCACAACTGTATGCAATGCACGTGGTTGCGACACAGCGGTGCAGCATTTAGATGGCTCAAACAAGAGGCGAGGAGGCGTGCCAGTCCTTGCAGGAAATGTAAATGAGCCCTTAAAGGCCAAGTTCACCTTTAAAAAAAAAAAAAAATTTAAAATAATAAATGCACTTTTTTGCAGGTAAAAAAAAAAAAAACGTGCATTATTTTTTTGCTGAGGAGCCTTCAAAGCATTGCACTCAGGATCAGGAGATCAGGGGTGCCAAGTCAGAATCCTTCATACCTCCCATACAGGCAAGCAGTTACTGAAGTCCAGGAAAATCAATGAACTACAAAGGTGCTCACCAGCGCCCTCGTAGTTCATTGAGAACTGCAAGCCACCTTCCGCAATGCCCGATGGTAGTTTGGTAGTTATAGTTTATTCATTCACAGGACTTTGAGAATGAATGACGCAACCATTCGGGCGGAGCCCTGCACGGCTGCTCTGTGTTCAAATTGTGACTGTGGGTGCAGGGAGAAGTTCCCCAATCCACTGCCACAGGGAACGGGAAGGGGTGGGGGGGGGATGAGTTTGTGGATGCTGAACGTGTTACACCCTAAATATGGGTGAGAAAACATGTTGAGAAAAGTGAACTTATCCTTTCACCACTTCCATATACTTGATTTTGCATTTCTGGGTAGGGGGCATGCGTGCCGCCCTACCTACGCCGCCATCGGCGACTACAGCTGTCGATCACCCGTCCCATCTGGAGATTCCCCACTGGCACCCGGCGATCGCCGAGGAACACCGACAGGGCAGAGATCTGTATGTAAACAAACAATACAGACCTCTCCCTTGTCAGCACCAGCATGCTGCTTTGTATTGCTCTGCATAGCAGAGCAATACAAAGCAGCATGCTTACACAGTAAAACACACACAGCACAGTTAAAAGTTTGATCGCCCCAGATGTTAACTCCTTCCTGCCCAGTGTCATTAGTACAGTGTCAGTGCTTTTTTTTTTTTTTAGCACTGATCACTGTATCAGTGTTACTGGGGATGTCAATGACAGTTAGTTCCCCCAAGTGTCAGAATGCCCGCCTCAGTCCTGCTAAAAGTCGCTGCTCGCCGCCATTACTAGTATAAAAAAATACAAATTCCAGTATTTATACCGCCATTTGTAAACATTATAACTTTCACGTAAACCAATTAAAGCGGAGTTCCAGCTGAAAAAAAAAATAAATAAAAGTCAGCAGCTACAGCAACTGTAGCAGCTAACTTTTAAAAAACAGACACTTACCTGTCCCTTGGTCCAGCAGTGTCCTCACCACGGCCTTCTTCTCTCCCTGGCGCAGGCATCCTTAGTGTGGGCACCTGGCTGCGATAGCTTGCGGCTTCACAGCCGGGTGCCCACTGTGCATGCGCGAGAAGTGCTGCGCTTTGTGAACGGCCCCATAGCCTTCTGGGACCTGACACGTGTCCCAGAAGACTACAAGGGAGGGAGGGGGAGGACAACTTCCGTTTTCAATCGCCTAGGCGATCGCAGTTGAAGTGGGTGCAGGTACCTGTCAAAATTCAGGTACCTGCTCCCCAAAGGTGCCAATCCTTAATGGGGAGCGGGGGACAAAGGCTTAAAGTGGAACGTCCCCTTTTGGGTGGAGCTCCACTTTAATTTACATGTATTGGGATTTATTTTTTATTTTTTTTTTAGCAAAGACATGTCACAGAATACATTTTGGGCGAAATTTATGACAAAATTTGATTTTTATAATTTTTTTTTACTGGATGTTTTATAGCAAAAAGTCAAAAATATATATATTTTCAAAATTGTCAGTCTGTTTTTGTTTATAGCGCAAAAAATAAAAAGAAAGCTCTATTCATGGGGAAAAAAAAAAAAGGACATAAATTTAATATGGGTGCAGAGTTGCACGACCACGCAATTGTCAGTTAACCATTTCAATACCGGGCAATTTTACACCTTCCTGCCCAGGCCATTTTTCACGTTTCAGCGCTCTCACACCTTGAATGACAATTGCGCGGTCATACAACATTGTACCCAAACTAAAATTTTATAATTTTCTTCGCACAACTAGAGCTTTCTTTTGGTGGTATTTAATCACCGCTGGGGTTTTTATTTTTTGCTAAATTCACAAAAAAAGATCAAAAATTTTGAAAAAAAAAACACGTTTTTCTTTGTTTCTGTTATAAAAGTTTGCAAATAAATAATTGTTCTTCATAAATTTAGGCCGAGATGTATTCTGCTACATGTCTTTGGTGAAAATAACCCAAATTAGGATGTATTATTTAGTTTGTAGGAAAGTTATAGAGTTCACAAACTATGGTATAGATCTGAATATTGATCGATCCTGAAGTACTGACAGCCAATCTAATTTCTTGAGGTCCAAGAATGTCAGAACAATACAGATATCCCCCAAATGTCAGAACAGTACAGATATCCCCCAAATGTCAGGACAGGACAGATATCCCCCAAATGTCAGGACAGGACAGATATCCCCCAAATGTCAGGACAGTACAGATATCCCCCAAATGTCAGAATAGTACAGATATCCCCCAAATGACCCCTTTTTGCAAAGTAGACAGTTCAACGTATTTCATAAGAGGCATGGCGCATTTTTTGAAGTTGTATTTTTTTTGTCATAATTTTTCGGAAAATGAAAAAATTAAAAAACTTAATTTTCACTATTTTTTACATACTGTCACCAGTGCAGTACAGCGTCATCATATAACTGGCATGGCGGTGAACAGGGACACTGACTGGTGACAGTATGAAAAAAAATATATATATTTTTTTTTTATTTTTTTATTATTTTTAATTTTTTATTACATTTTTTTAAGAATTTTTTTTCATATTTTACTATGACCAAAGTAGTACAATGTTACCATAGTAACATTGTACTAATTTGGGGAAGTGATCAGTATTTTTTTTTTTTTTTTTTTACACAATTTGCTTATAGCAAAGAATTACTTTGCTATAAGCAAGCATTTACCTGAATGAAATCGATTCATTTAGGCTTTTTGTTTTTGTGCTTAGCTGTGATTTGGCTACAGCTAATCACATGACATATGCATGTGACCTGCTGTGACCATTCACAGCTAGGCACTAGTATACAATGGATGGCATGAATGAAGCCATCCATTGTATACAACTGTCATGTGACCTGACACACGGCACCGGCAACGGGGGCCAGTACTCAGATCTGTCATTGGCCGTGTCCGAGGTACACGGCCGGTGAGAGATCGCGCCGCTGCGTGGCTCTGCAACTGCGCGGCTCTGCAACTGCGCATGTGCGGGAGCACGCCAAATGGCGTGCACCCGGAAAGGTGAAGCATTTTTGCCGCTGCCAAACGGCTATAGGCCGGGCGGCAAATGGTTAAAGTAACAGCGCCGTGTCACTAAAAATGGCCTGGTCAGGAAGGGGGGTAAATCCTCCGGAAGGCAAGTGGTTAAGAGAAAGAGAGAAGAGGAGAGTGTCAGAATCCAGTAAATTGGCCGCAACTTGGGAACAAGTTTCAAGGGTCCCCTGGGGCTCTCCATACCTGTTTTAGTAGGGGCCAGCATAGCTGATTAGCGGCTTTCTGACAGGCGGGTGTGTCCACCCATACAAGCGGGCTGAAGGCACTGATCAGTAAAGGGGAGGACACCTCCTGTAAAACAACGTCCGTACAATTTTATGAATGACACTTTGCCCCAGTTCCACATCTGGGGACCCAACCCGACGTTTACATATACACAATGCTCAGAGATTCATTCCTCCTCTCCAGCAAACTTGCACAACAATCTCCCAAATATTCAATATTATCACCCAAAGCAGATCATCTTTTGTGCTGCACCTTCCTTCTGATCACTGTTCTTCATCCAATCAGAGCAACCTGACACAACCACACATCCAATCCTCATCCAGTGACTGTGTACACCCAAGAATGCTGGCCTGTTGTCATCCGTCACTTTTGTCCTACTAGACCAGTGGTTCTCAACCTTTCTAATGCCGCGACCCCTTAATACAGTTCCTCATGTTGTGGTGACCCCCACCCCCCCCCCCCAAACCATAAAATTATTTTCGTTGCTAATTCATAACTGTAATTTTGCAGGGGGAGGAACAGCGTCCCATCGTTGGTGTCAGTGGGGGAGGAATAGCGCCCCATCGTTGGTGTCAGTGGGGGAGGAATAGCGCCCCATCGTTGGTGTCAGTGGGGGAGGAATAGCGCCCCATCGTTGGTGTCAGTGGGGGAGGAATAGCGCCCCATCGTTGGTGTCAGTGGGGGAGGAATAGCGCCCCATCGTTGGTGTCAGTGGGGGAGGAATAGCGCCCCATCGTTGGTGTCAGTGGGGGAGGAATAGCGCCCCATCGTTGGTGTCAGTGGGGGAGGAATAGCGCCCCATCGTTGGTGTCAGTGGGGGAGGAATAGCGCCCCATCGTTGGTGTCAGTGGGGGAGGAATAGCGCCCCATCGTTGGTGTCAGTGGGGGAGGAATAGCGCCCCATCGTTGGTGTCAGTGGGGGAGGAATAGCGCCCCATCGTTGGTGTCAGTGGGGGAGGAATAGCGCCCCATCGTTGGTGTCAGTGGGGGAGGAATAGCGCCCCATCGTTGGTGTCAGTGGGGGAGGAATAGCGCCCCATCGTTGGTGTCAGTGGGGGAGGAATAGCGCCCCATCGTTGGTGTCAGTGGGGGAGGAATAGCGCCCCATCGTTGGTGTCAGTGGGGGAGGAATAGCGCCCCATCGTTGGTGTCAGTGGGGGAGGAATAGCGCCCCATCGTTGGTGTCAGTGGGGGAGGAATAGCGCCCCATCGTTGGTGTCAGTGGGGGAGGAATAGCGCCCCATCGTTGGTGTCAGTGGGGGAGGAATAGCGCCCCATCGTTGGTGTCAGTGGGGGAGGAATAGCGCCCCATCGTTGGTGTCAGTGGGGGAGGAATAGCGCCCCATCGTTGGTGTCAGTGGGGGAGGAATAGCGCCCCATCGTTGGTGTCAGTGGGGGAGGAATAGCGCCCCATCGTTGGTGTCAGTGGGGGAGGAATAGCGCCCCATCGTTGGTGTCAGTGGGGGAGGAATAGCGCCCCATCGTTGGTGTCAGTGGGGGAGGAATAGCGCCCCATCGTTGGTGTCAGTGGGGGAGGAATAGCGCCCCATCGTTGGTGTCAGTGGGGGAGGAATAGTGCCCCATCGTTGGTGTCAGTGGGGGGAGGAATAGTGCCCCATCGTTGGTATTAGTGACACAAATGATGGGGCACTATCCCTTCCACTCACACCAATGATACTTACCTTGCCGACTCCTGCTCCAGCCTGGGCTCTCTCCCTCTCCCATCTACAGCCTGCATACCTGGCTGCAGCAGCAAAATTTGCACTTACCTGTCAGCTGTCTTCCTTCTCTGGCCTCTCTCTTCACTCGCTCCTGCAGCTCCCTCGATCTTCTTTGATCTCCGCGCGCTGCCGCTCGGCTCCTCATCTCCAAGCTCCACCTCCTCGCCGGTGATTGGCCGCCTGTGTGCCTCTCCTGAGCTACAGTTCCGGTGGCCAATCAGCGGCGAGGAGGCGGAGCTGTTGAGTGATCCCGGAGGTGCGGCCAGGTTACAGGGGCAGCATATCATCCCGCCCACAGATCGCCTGAGACAGGAGCGGTGTCTCGGTTCCTAAGACCATCGGAAATATGTGTTTTCCGATGGTCTTAGGCGACCCCTGTGAAATGGTCGTTCGACCCCCAAAGGGGTCGCGACCCCCAGGTTGAGAACCGCTGTACTAGACTGTAAGACCTGTTTCACACGGGCTTGAACTTGTAGAAGAGCAGTGTGAACAGCGAGCTTTGACAAAGTATTTGCAGGGCTTTTAGCTTTGTTGAAGCTTTTAACCACTAGCCTATCGGGCACTTATACCCCCTTCCTGCCCACCGAGCACTTCTACCCCCTTCCTGCCTACCGGGCACTTCTACCCCCTTCCTGCCTATCGGGCACTTCTACCCCCTTCCTGCCCACCGGGCACTTCTACCCCCTTCCTGCCCACCGGGCACTTCTACCCCCTTCCTGCCCACCGGGCACTTCTACCCCCTTCCTGCCCACCGGGCACTTCTACCCCCTTCCTGCCTACCGGGCACTTCTACCCTCTTCCTGCCTACCGGGCACTTCTACCCCCTTCCTGCCTACAGGGCACTTCTACCCCCTTCCTGCCTACCGGGCACTTATACCCCCTTCCTGCCTACCGGGCACTTATACCCCCTTCCTGCCTACCGGGTACTTATACCCCTTTCCTGCCCAGGCCAATTTCCAGCTTTCAGCGCTGTCACACTTTGAATGACAATTACGAGGTCATGCAACACTGTACCCATATGAAATCATCATTTTTTTGTGAAAGATCAGAGCTTTATTTTGGTGGTATGTGCGCTAATGTGCTGCAGCGCTGATGTGCGCTAATGAGGCTGCAGTGATGGGCACTGATAGGTGGCACTGATGAGGAGGCACTGGTAGGTGGCACTGATAGGCATTGACAGGCATCACTGATGGGCACTGAAAGGCAGCACTCATATGGCACTGACTGGCACTGATGCACACTGACAGGCGGCACTGACAGGCAGCACTGATAGGTGGCACTGAAAGGCAGCTCAGATGGGCACTGATATGTGGCACTGATGAGCACTGACAGCTGGCACTGACACGAGGCACTGCTGGACACTGACAGGTGGCACTGCTGGGGCTACACTGATCATCAGGGCACACTGATCATCAGTGCTCTGATGATCAGTGTAGATGTCCCCTCCGAGGAATGACGATTACCGGCTCTCCTCTCCTCTCTTCTGTCAGCATGACAGCTCGTGAGTAGAGAAATGCAGATAACCGGCATTTCCCTGTTTACATGTGATCAGCTGTGATTGGACACAGCTGATCACACGACCGAGCCAACATCTTCGGCTCTTTCTGTAGATCGGTGATCCACTGTGTCCGAGGGACACAGCGCACTACCGATCGCCGCGCCCCTGGAGCCGCACATGCGCAGTGAGAATGGGAAGACGTCATATTACGTCCTCCCAGAACGAGGGAACCACCTTGCGCCCGTCATTGTACTATATGGCGGGCGGAAGGCGGTTAAAGTACCACTCAGCTCCAGTTTGTAAATGCTGAAGTCAGTGGGAGTGCTGATTGCCACTTTAAACAATCTGCTACCAGGCTTCAGAACTTCTTGAAGCTTGCTAAAAGCCCGCTAGCAGCTTGTCTAAAGTGGCAATTAGCACTACCATTAGGATCTGCGTTCAACATTTACAAACTGGAGCTGCATGGTACTTTAAAAGCTTCAAGAAAGCTAAAAGCCCTGCAAATACTTTGTCAAAGCTTGCGGTTCACACTGCTCTTACACAAGCTGAAGCCCGTGTGAGGCAGGCCTTAGAGATTCATCTTGGAGAACTCAGAAATTAAACAGTCTGCCCACCTGGATCAGAACTCACCTCACTTGACATCAGAAATTTCCCAAGATCGGTCAACTCCAGAGACCCGGGTAACGGCACTTCCAGGCTCATCTTCTCCTCATCTGCCAGGGAGCACAAACAGGTGATCAAGAGGGGCAAAAAAAGATACGGACAATATAAGAAGGGTGTCTCTAACACTGGGGTGACAAGACAACCTCAAGCCATTGCTATAGTCTGCCCTAACCTCGGCCACTTTTTCTGAATAGTTTGTTTCGTATGTGAAAACAAGAAGGAGGAATTCGTATACTGAACAATATAATTAAAGTGCTTGTAAAGCCTGAAGGGTTGTCTACAATTATGCATGAATGTAAAAAAAACCTCAAGTATGCAGCTCTCCCTGCAGCCCCCTCCCCCCAATACTTACCTGAGCCCGATCCAGCGATGTGCATGAGAGCAGCTACTGTCCCAGCTCTCTGCCTCCTCATTCGCTTAGACATAGCATTGGCTCCCGCTGATGTCAATCACAGCCAGTGAGGAGGAAGTGGAGGCTGAGCCAAGCCCTGTTCTTATGGACACACAGAGCACGCATGCACAAGTGCCTCAATAGCAAGAGGCTTGCTCTGGGATCATTCAGCAGGGGGGAGGAGCTAGCAGTGCCGGCAGGGGACCAACAAGAGGAGGATCAGGGCTGCTTTGTGTAAAATCCTAGGTAAGTATAACAGGTTTATTATTTAAAAAAAAAGCCTTTAATATCACTGTAAATATATTGCCATGCAATGTCAAATAGAGGTGTTAACCACTTCCTGTCTGGACACTTTCACCCCCTTCCAGTCCGGACACTTTCACCCCCTTCCAGTCCAGACACTTTCACCCCCTTCCTGTCCAGGCCAATTTTCAGCTTTCAGCGCTATCACACTTTGAATGACAATTGCGCGGTCATGCAACACTGTACCCATATGAATTTTTTAACATTTTTTTGAGACAGAAAAATCTTTATTTTGGTGGTATTTATTCACCACTGGGATTTTTATTTTTTTTGCTATGTAAATGAAAGTCCAAAAATTTTGGAAAAAAGTGTTTGTTTTTTTTTAATAAAATTTTGCAAATAAATATTATTTCATCATAAATCTTGGCCAAAATTTATTCCGTTATTTTTTTAGTAAAAAAAAAAAAATGCAAAATTAGTTTATAACCAAAAATTATAATTTTTTTTACATTTTTATTTTTTTATATTATTTTTTATTTTATTTTTTTACATACTGTCACCCTAGCAGTACAGTGTCACCATGGTGACACTGTACTACTTGTGGGGGGTGAAGATTTTTTTTTTTTTTACACTGATTGCTTTTACACCCATATAGGATGTAAAAGCAATCATTTCTCTTTCTCTCTGTCTGCATTCTTGCAGTCATTGAGAAGTACTGAGTGAGCTGTGATTGGTCACAGCTTGTCACATGGTACAAGGCTGTTGTGAATAGCCCTGTACCATGTGATCTCTGTGATCATTCACAGATTTCACACGTAGTAAGCAATGATGTCACAAGTGACATCTTGCTTACTACTTTGCATGTGATCACATGATCGGGACCTCGTATAGAGGTCCCGTCCGACGATCGGGGGTTTCACTGTGTCCAGAGGACACAGCGGGCACCGGATTGCGGTGCTGCACGCTCCCAGGGAGCGCGCACAGCTAGAAAAGGTGGGTGCCGTTTATGAACGGCAACCCGCCCCTGGACTGCCACCGCCCTGCCGTTTATAAACAGCAGGCGGACGGCAAGTGGTTAATCACCCTTAGCCCATTTGCTGCCTCAGACCTATGGCATACAGCAATGGGGGGGTTATATAAATCTGATAAACCAACTGTTGATTGTCCGATGGTAGCAATTTGGCACCTCTAACTACTGGATTGCCTCCAGGGGCCTCCCAGTAGCGCAGCCACTATTTTTCTTAGGCTCTGCTGTCCTATTGGTGCGCCCTGGAAATTTGGCTCCTAAAACCTTTGCATGACTGGCAAAAAAAAAAATAATCAGCTGACTGGGCAGAGGGTCCAAACACAAGACAGACCCAAAAAGGGCTCCGAGGACATGAGAGACTAAGATAATGACGTAACATTACCCCAGACTGCAGATGTAAGCAACACCAGAAGACACGTCCAGAACCTTTAAAAGAATGTGGGCACCGGAACCCCATCCCCCACCCCCCAATTCCCCCCCACCAAGACTGAGGAAGACAGTGCTGGAAAGATGGAAAATGGAGGATGAAAAACAGAAGCATACTGGTAGTGGGAGGAGTTATTGCAGGCTGGCCTACAGGGTTTTTTTTTGGTTTTGTGTCAATTTTATTTTTAACTTTACTCTTGATTTAGGATTTTCTTTCACTGTATTATACACGTCTTTGTTTTAGAGATAAACATTCAATATATGACAAAGGACTCCCAGAGCACCATGGGTTAGCTAAAGCAGTCACAAATTGCTATGAGTCTCTATTTGTCTGATTAAAATGTGGGACTGAGCAGCATGGAGTCACTGCTGTTATGCCTCATTCACAGCTGAAATGGAATCATGCTAATGATGTGGGATGTAAACATCATCTGCTGGCTATATAAAACACCACACGATATTTTTGTAATCCTGACCATAATGAAAGGCTATGTTTACAGTCACTATATCTCTTCAGAAATAAATGATGTTAATTATTCTATGTTCTCTTACCCTCTGCTTCAGGCTGATTCACACCCCGCAGTCCGTCCACCTCTGCTTTGTTTGTGCTTTGCTCACTGGTTTTCTTGGCCACGCAGCACGTAACTGGCATCATACAGAGAACAGGAGAAGAGGGACTCTTAATACCTGGTGCCATACACACACACGGGAAGAACACTGGTTCTACTTCTGTTATTTGCAAGTATCTAAAGGACTTACCAAGCAGATCCACCATTTCTCTGGTCAGCAGCCGTGTCAGCTCGATTTCCAGGATCTCTGATGATTCTGTGTTCAAGTCTCCATAATCTTCTCCACTGCTGAGAAAAACCATTACCCCTCAGTCAAATATGGCGACTGTTTCAGACAACATGCCCACTGCAACAGTTCGCCTCGGCCTAAGCCAAGAATGTAAGCACTGGAGGGCCCTAGAGCCCAGATATCAGCTTTTACATTTAGAAAAACGAGGTGCAATACTGAGCTCCATAGGTCCTCCATCCACAGGTCTCCGCCTCTCCCCCTCCCGTGCGCTGGTCTCCGCCTCTCCCCCTCCCGTGCGCTGGTCTCCGCCTCTCCCCCTCCCGTGCGCTGGTCTCCGCCTCTCCCCCTCCCGTGCGCTGGTCTCCGCCTCTCCCCCTCCCGTGCGCTGGTCTCCGCCTCTCCCCCTACCGCGCGCTGGTCTCCGCCTCTCCCCCTACCGCGCGCTGGTCTTCGCCTCTCCCCTTACCGTGCGCTGGTCCCCGCCTCTCCCCCTACCGTGAGCTGGTCTCCGGCTCTCCCCCCTCATCCATTGGTCTCCACCTCTCCCCCCATCCACTGGTCTCCGTCTCTCCTCCCTCATCCTCTGGTCTCCGTCTCTCCCCCCTCATCCACTGGTCTCCATCTCTCCCCCCTTATCCACTGGTCTCCATCTCTCCCCCCTTATCCACTGGTCTCCATCTCTCCCCCCTTATCCACTGGTCTCCATCTCTCCCCTCCATCCCATTTTTCTACTCCATACTTTCTTCCATCCCTTACCTCAATCTACCCATCCGTCTTTCTCCTCCTCCTGTCCTTTCATCTTTTCACTCCATCCATCCTTCCCACTTTTTTCTTCTCTCATCTAATTCCATAACCTGCCCTTCTCTGCTCATCTTTCTCCATCACCAGTCCTTCTCCAATCTTCCTCTTCCACACTCCACTAATTCTCTCCATCCATCCATTCTGCTCCACGCACCCTTCCATCTCACTCCCCTATATATTCATCCATCCTTCTCTTCCACCTTTCCTTCTATCTTCCTCCCCCTCCATCATCCATCCTCCTCCATCATTCTACTAATCCCCCCCCCCAGACCCGCTGAGTACTAACCTTGTTAACCATTTTTGTGACAATCTCTGGAAGAGACAAAAAAGGAGGATATGATTAAAAATTAGAACAGTTTTGTGGGTTATAATTTACATTTTTTTTCAAGTTTTGTAAAGCAAAATTTTATGTGAATTGCATGCAGCAAAACATTTTCCAAAAATATGTATTGCAGTAAGAATCTAAGTCACTGCTTGCAAAGCATGCTGGACTTTCCCAATTTCCTAATGAGAGCCCAGCATCACCTCTATGCGGTCTGCCAATGTGTTAATTCAATTCAAAAAGTCTCAAGGGTGCTACCTGCTTAAAGCAAGGGAAAAATAGGACCATTTTCCATATAGAAATTCATATTTACCTGATTAACATTACACATCATCTGTACCTTTATTTTAAGATGATCTAAAATTCCCCCCCCCCCCCCCAAGGTGCTTTTTTGGCTTTGTTGCAAAGCTGTGGCCTCCACTGGTATTTGCAGCCTATTAGATGAAATGAAACCCTGTTTAGCACTCAGTATACAAAGTCTTGGTAAAGAGCCCATCCAAGCCTAAGGGGACACAGTGCAGTGGTGCAGCCAGTGCTGCACAGATTTTCCTGTATCCTGTCTTCCGGGACACAGGACCTGGAAGACTGCTACCATCACTGTAGTAGTCATGGCTAAAATCTGCAGCTTATCCAGGCATCTGTTCAGCCATTCTTCAGTGGGCAGCACCGTGTCTGAATGGTTCGCACTTTCACCTGGCAGTACTAGGGTCGCTGGTTCAAATCCCAACCACGGCACCACCTGCCTGGAGTTTGCATGTTTTCCCTGTTCAGGTTTCCTCCGGGTACTCCAGTTTCCTTTCACAGTCCAAAGACATGCTGGTAGGTGAATTGGCTCCTGTTTAAATAGACCCTAGTATGTGTATGTATGAATGTGAGTTAGGGACCTTAGATTGTACGCCCCTTGAGGGTTAGGGACTGATGTGAATGTACAGTATATATGTAAAGTGCTGCGTAAATTGACGGCGCTATACCTGAAATAAATAAAAATAGATCTAATATATGTGTGTGTGTATATATATATATATATATATATATATATATATATATATATATATATATATATATACACATACATATACATATATATACATATACACACACACATATACCATATTTGCCGGCGTATAAGACGACTTTTTACCCCTTGAAAATCTTCTCAAAAGTCGGGGGTCGTCTTATACGCCGGTATACGGCATACTGACACTTTTAGGGGGGCGGCGCGATTTTCGCGGGGCCGAAAATCGAGTGCAGGGGACCAGCAGGTAAGTGTTCAGTGTAGAGGTGCTGCTGCAACCACATATGCTGTCTGCAGCAGCATCATACGAGAACAGGGTCAGTAAGTGTCAGTGGGAGGAATAGTGCCCCATCATTGGTGTCACTGATACTAATGATGGGGCACTATTCCTCCCACTGATACCAATGATGGGGCGCTATTCCTCCCACTGATACCAATGATGGGGCACTATTCCCCCCACTGACACCAATGATGGGGCACTATTCCTCCACTGACACCAATGATGGGGCACTATTCCTCCCACTGATACCAATGATGGGGCACTATTCCTCCACTGACAGCAACGATGGGGCACTATTCCTCCCCCCCACTGACACCAACGATGGGGCACTATTCCTCCCCCCCCCACTGACACCAACGATGGGGCACTATTCCTCCCCCCCACTGACACCAATGATGGGGCACTATTCCACCCCCCACTGACACCAATGATGGGACACCATTCCTCCCACTGACACCAATGTTGGGATACTATTCCCCCCACTGATACTAATGATGGGGCACTATTCCCCCCACTGATATCAATGTTGGGATACTATTCCCCCCACTGATACCAATGATGGGACACTATTCCTGCCACTGATACCAATGATGGGGCACTATTCCTCCCACTGATACCAATGATGGGGCACTATTCCTGCCACTGATACCAATGATGGGGCACTATTCCTATCACTGGTGTGCATTGGAAGAGGGGTAGTCTTATACGACGAGTATAGCCCAAACACTACATTTTAGCAGGAAAAGTAGGGGGTCGTCTTATACGTCGGCAAATACGGTATATACACACACACACACACACATATATACACATACATACACACACGTATATACACACAGTGTATAATATATATATACATACACACACACACACATATATACACACAGAGTAATATATATATATATATATATATATAGCGCTGAGTAAATTTACAGCGTTATACAAGTACCTGTAATAAATAAATAGTGTCAACATGGTGAAGAGCTCACTACTAACAGGACAGAAACCAAGCAGTTTTCTTACCTGGTGCAGGAAGTTCAGTAGCGGACCCACGATGGGGCATATAAGGCTCTCGTACCTCTCTGGAGGACAGGACAGGATAAGCGGCTTCACAAACAGACGTGCAGATAGGACGTTAAGGAAAAATAGGTGACCAGGCAACTGAATTACTAAAACTGGAGAGTGCAAAATCTGGTGCAGCTGAGAATGGTAGCCAATCAGCTTCTAACTTCAGCTTGTTTAAATAAGGTTGGACAAAATCTGGAAGCCGATTGGTTTCTTTGCAGAGCAGCACCAAATTATGCACTCTCCGGTTTTAGTAAATCAACCCCCGTATCTTGGCAAAAAGAATGTTCCAATCCCAATGTTTGTACATCAGAGGATCCTCTCCCCATACTGGCATATTATTGCTGTGACATCTATATCACCCCTCTCCGCCCCATTGACCATCTTACCCCTGTGCCACCTATATTCACCTCTCTTTGCTCTCTATATCACATTTTTAAAAACCTCTTCGCCCATCTGGTGCCATCCGATTACCCCTCTATAACCTTGAATCGCCTGGGGCTGCTGACATCACATCCAAGATGGTGGCGCACAGTGGAAGCTTAGGGCCTTTGGATGTCAACACAAAGGAGGCTTTTACGGGTAAATATCATGCATACAGTAAGGAAAAATACAAATATGGGAGCAGATTTACTAAACCTGGTGCACAGAATCTGGTACAGCTCTGCACAATAACCAATCAGCTTCTAAGTTTTTTTGTCAAAGCTTAACCACTTGCCCTCCAGAAGATTCCCTCCCCCCTTCCTGACCAGGCCATTTGCGATACGGCGCTGCGTTACTTTAACGGACAATTGCCCGGTCATGCAATGCTGTACCCAAATGAAATTGAGGTAGTTTTTTCCCCACAAATAGAGCTTTCTTTTGGTGGTATTCAATCACCTCTTCAGTTTTTACGTTAAAAAAAGACTGACAAATTTGGAGAAAAAAAAAAAAAATTATATATATATATATATATATATATATATATATATATATATATTTGGTTTTTTTTAAAAATCTATTTACGGCTATAAAACATATGATTGAACTGGATGGACTTTTGTCTTTTTTCAGCCAGACTAACTATATCCAATAAAAAAAAAAAAAAAAGTTAAAAATCAAATTTCTCCTTAAAATTTAGACCAAAAGGTATTCTGCTACATATTTTTGGTAAAAAAATCCCAATAATTGTATATTGATTAGTTTGCGCAAAAATGATAGCATCTACAAATTATGGTACATATACTGGAATGTTTTTTTTTTTATACTAGTAATGGCGGCGATCAGCGACTTTTAGCGGGACTGTGATATTGCGGCAGACATTTTTATACTGACGCTTTGTGGGAACCAGCGACACTAATACAGTGATCAGCGCTAAAAATATGCTCTGATCACTGTACTAATGACACTGGTTGGGAAGGGGTTAACATCTAGTGTGAACAAAGGGTTAAGTGTGCGCCTAGCTATGTGCTTGGTGTACACTAGGTGGTGCTTTTACTAGGGAAAGCGATGGATCAGGTTCTCAGCTCTGCGGAGAGACACGATTCATGACTCCTTCCTGTCGCAACAAAGCTATGGCTTTGTAAACATAGCCGTAGCCTTGCTCGACGATCTGCAGGTGCCATAGATAGTTTTGTGCTGTGACGGTTCACAACAGAAGATTTCCTCCAGCGGCGGGTGCACCCCCAGGTGGCGGGAGTGCAAAATCACGTATATTTACGTGATTTTTATTTACAGGAATGCCACCCTGTAGCAGTAAACCCGCTATAGAGCAGAGGGAAAGTGGCTAATTGAACAAGATGAAATTAGAAGCCGATTGGTTATTATGCACAGCTGCACCAGAATTGGTAAACCTCCCCCATAATCTTATGGCAAGAATTGTTGAAATGATCTGCTTACAGAGTCTCTTAACCACTTCCCAACCGGCCGTTGCATATGAACGGCCAGACGGTGGCAGTGCAGGGTCGGGTGGCCATTTATAAATGGCCTCCCTGCACCCTGCTTGTGTGTGCTCCCTGGGAGCGCGCAGCACCGCAATCCGGTGCCCGCTGTGTCCTCCGGACACAGTGAACCACCGATAGTCGGACGGGACCTCTGTACGAGGTCCCGATCATGTGATCACTGATTGGCCAATCAGTGATCACATGCAAAGTAGTAAGCAAGATATCACTTCTGACATCATTGCTTACTACGTGTGAAATCTGTGAATGATCACAGAGGTCACATGGTACAGGGCTATTCACAACAGCCTTGTACCTTGTGACAAGCTGTGACCAATCACAGCTCACTCAGTACTTCTCAATGAGTGCAAGAATGCAGACAGAGAGAAGGAGAAATTATTGCTTTTACATCCTATATGGGTGTAAAAGCAATCAGTGTAAAAAAAAAAATAATAAATCTTCCTCACCCCCCACAAGTAGTACAGTGTCACCATGGTGACACTGTACTGCTAGGGTGGCCATATATAAAAAATAAAAAATATAAAAAATAAAGTAAAAATGTAAAAAAAAAAGTTTAAAAATTATAATTTTTGGTGATGAACTAATTTAGATTTTTTTTTTTTACTAAAAAGATAATGGAATAAATTTTGGCAAAGATTTCTGATGAAATATTATTTATTTGCAAAATTTTATAAAAAAAAACACTTTTTCAAAATTTTTGGACTCTTTCATTTACATAGCAAAAAAAATAAAAATCCCAGCGGTGAATAAAAACCACCAAAATAAAGCTTTATTTGTCTCAAAAAATGGTAAAAAATTCATTTGGGTACAGTGTTGCATGACTGCGCAATTGTCATTCAAAGTGTGATAGCGCTGAAAGCTGAAAATTGCCCTGGTCAGGAAGGGGGTAAAAGTGTCCGGTCTGGAAGTGGTTAAAGAGCTCTGTCCCTGTGTCTCTGCAACCCTTCCCCCATCTTCACCCCACCCATGTTCCAACTACTAATCTTACCTGCACTCCTTCACCATGACCTGCTCTAGTGTGACAGACCTGGGGCCTAACAGCCAATTTCTGGCCCTAAGTACTGTCACATGACAGATGAAACGATATCGCTGTTCTAATGCAGCACAGACACTGCAAGTTTTAGCACCGGCTGCACCACAGGAAGGAGCGTGGTCAAGGGGAGTATATGGGGGGACAGGGGGCTTTGCGACGACAATGTCACTTTGCCCTGTGTGGACACGGTGACAAATGTCTTTTTAATGCTCAATGAATTGTACTTGATATCTATATATCAAAGTGCTTTTGTACAGACACTGTTTAAATTGAAAATAAATAAAAATACAGTTGACCTAAAATAGAAGTGCCAATGCCCACATCCCTCCTTCCACCCTACCCTCCATGCATCAGGGCCAAATTCCCTCCCAAATCTCTCCAGCACTGAAGGATATGCAGCATGGCTCGCAGGCGGAAGTCCGGTACATTGCTGAGATTGCAGAAGGCCGAATTAACCAGGCGAGTGGCCAGATCCGGAATAGAATAAAAGTCCTGCGACAAGGATGGTCCGAGGTTTCCCATGACCTGGTAACTGAAATGGGGATAAATTAATGAGAACTCCGCCATCGGGAACAGAACACATAACTGTGGCAGAGCAGGACTCACCAGCTGTCATACATGGTGCAGAAGAAGCCTTGCATCCTCTCCTCGGAGCTCCGGTACACGGGGACGTCATATGTGTCCAGGACGGGCTGTGTCAACCCTACAAGTGGAATACAACATCAGGGAGTGGAAAGACGCATATAAATCTCTGCATACAACTATCACAGGCCTGTTACTTACCCAAGATGCACTTCTTCTCCATCTCCATCACATCCAAACACTTGGCATAGAAATCACCCATCTTCTGGACAACCTCTGGAAGGTACAGATTGTTGAATGACCTGAGGAGAAGAAAGACGGTGTACCGGGTCAAAGAATGAGAAAGGTTAGAGGCACTTTGGGTTGGGTAGGTAATTATTTAGATGAGGAAGCGCATGTATGAGGAATGGTCATTTAAGGTGAACCTGTCAACTTGATTGCTGCTGCTCTCCTGCATTGTGAACACAGGAGGTCGGCCACTTGGCACCTGCGCTATTCTAGGAGTCTCCCATTCATTTCTAAAGCACTTGGCAAGACAGTGGGGTTGATTTACTAAAACTGGAGTGCAAAATCTGGTGCAGCTGTGCATGGTAGCCAATCAGCTTCTAACTTCAGCTAACTCAATTAACCACCTCCTATCCGGCCCATGTATATAAATGGCTGGACGGTGGCAGTGCAGGGTCGGGTGGCCATTTATAAACGGCCTCCCTGCACCCTGCTTGTGCGCACTCCCTTGGAGCGCACAGCACCGCGATCCGGTGCCCGCTGTGTCCTCCGGACACAGTAGAATACCGATCGTCAGACGGGACCTCGGTGTAAGGTCCCGATCATGTGATCACTAATTGGCCAATCAGTGATCACATGCAGAGTAGTAAGCAAGATGTCACTTCTGACATCATTGCTTACTACGTGTGAAATCTGTGAATGATCACAGAGGTCACATGGTACAGGGCTATTCACAACAGCCTTGTACCAGGTGACAAGCTGTGACCAATCACAGGTCACACAGTAGTTCTCAATGGCTGCAAGAATGCAGCTAGAGAGAAGGAGAAATGATTGCTTTTACAGCCTTTATGGGTGTAAAAGTAATCAGTGTAAAAAAAAAAAAAAATCATCTCCCCCCCACAAGTAGTATAGTGTCACCATGGTGACACTGTACTGCTAGGGTGACAGTATGTTAAAAAAAATATAAAAACAAATTTAAAAAAAAGGTTTAAAAATTATAATTTTTCGTTATAAACTAATTTGGGTTATTGCATTTTTTTTTTTTACTAAAAAGATAACAGAATAAATTTTGGCCAAGATTTATGATGAAATATTTATTTGCACAATTTATTAGAAAAACACTTTTTTTCAAAATCTTTGGACATTTTCATTTACATAGCATAAAAAATAAAAATCCCAGTGGTGAATAAATACCACCAATATAAACTTTATCTGTCTGAAAAAAATGCTAACAAATTCATATGGGTACAGTGTTGCATGACCGTGTAATTGTCATTCAACGTGTGATAGCGCTGAAAGCTGAAAATTGGCATGGACAGGAAGAGGGTAAATGTGCCCGGACTGGAAGGGGGTGAAAGTGTCCGGACTGGAAGTGGTTAAGCTTTGACACTAAAACCTGGAAGCTGATTGGTTACTATTCAGAGCTGCACCAGATTTTTCACTCCATGCAGTTTTAGTAAATCAATCCCAGTGAGTTACAGTTTTGACTTTAGTTTGTCTTTAAATGCGCACGCTCCAGGATGCCAATCCTCATCCTCGCTTCACTACCATGGAACAAGCTTGCAAGGAGGATACCCCTGGCTGTATATTCACAGAATGAAGAATGGGAGCAGACACTCACCGCACCAGGGAGAGGATGCTGTCCAGAAGTTTTAGCACATGCTCACTGCACGGGTTGCGATAAATGGGGTTTCCTTCTGGAGTGTAACCAACGACAAATCCGCCAGCTTTTGCTGTCTCTGGATCACTGGGCCATCGGGCTCTTCGCAGCACCCCTTCCACCGTATACAAGGCGAAACTCAGCTGTCAACACAAAAATATGCAGAAAGACAGCAGATGTGAGATTACCGAAGAGGAACATTATCAAGTTCATGACTGGAGACATCAGAAGCCTATCATTCAGAGCAGAGATCTCAGTCCGGAGGTGGATAACAAGGGTGAAGGGGACAAGGGTATGGTGCACAGAACCTAAGAGGTGGGAAAAAAAAAGCAGCACCTACCATGAATTGAGAAAATATACTGCTGCTTTTTATGCATATATGCTATTCAAAAACAGTCATTGGTTTGGGGAGCTTTTTGTGTTTCGGGAGTCGAACTCCTTTCCTCAGAGCAATAGATAAGACGCAATGCATAAGGATGGTTCTTACCCATTAGCCACCCGGCCTATAGCCGTTTGGCGGCCGCAAAAGTGCTGCAGATTTCCGGGGTATACGCCATTTGGCATCCTCCCGCACATGCGCGGTTGCAGAGCAGCGCAGCAGCGCGATCTGTCACTAGCCGTGTACCTCGGACACGGCCGATGACAGATCTGAGTACCGGCCCCCGTTGCAGGTACCATGTGACCTGCTGTGACCAATCACAGCAGGTCACATGACAGTTGTATACAATGGATGGCTTCATTCATGTCATCCATTGTATACTAGTGCCTAGCTGTGAATGGTCACAGCAGGTCACATGCACATGTCATGTGATTAGCTGTGGCCAAATCACAGCCAAGCACAAAAAAAAAAAACAAAAAACCCTGAATTAATCGATTTCATTCAGGTAAATGCTTGCTTATAGCAAAGGAATTCTTTGCTATAAGCAAATTATACTGATCACGTCCCCAAAGTAGTACAATTTTACTATGGTAACATTGTACTACTTTGGTCATAGTAAAATATGAAATAAAAATTAAAAAAAAGTAATAAAAAATTAAAAATAATAAAAAAAAATATATATATTTTTTTTTTCATACTGTCACCAGTCAGTGTCCCTGATCACTGCCATGCCAGTTATATGATGACGCTGTACTGCACTGGTGACAGTATGTAAAAAAAAAATAGTGAATATAATTTTTTTAATTTTTTCATTTTCCGAAAAATTATGACAAAAAAAATACAACTTCAAAAAACTCGCCATTCCTCTTATGAAGTACGTCGGACTGTCTACTCTGCACAAAGGGGTAATTTGGGGGATATCTGTACTGTCCTGACATTTGGGGGATATCTGTACTGTCCTGACATTTGGGGGATATCTGTACTATTCTGACTTTCTTGGACCTCAAATTAGATTGGCCGTCAGTACTTCAGGATTGATCAATATTCAGATCTATCCCATAGTTTGTGAACTACAAACTAAGTAATACATCCTAATTTGGGTTATTTTCACCAAAGACATGTAGCAGAATACATCTCGGCCTAAATTTATGAAGAACAATTATTTATTTGTAAACTTTTATAACCGAAACATAGAAAAATGTGTTTTTTTTTCAAAATTTGCGGAATTAATTTAGCAAAAAATAAAAACCCCAGCGGTGATTAAATACCACCAAAAGAAAGCTCTAGTTGTGTGAAGAAAATTATAAAATTTTAGTTTGGGTACAATGTTGTATGACCGCGCAATTGTCATTCAAAGTGTGAGAGCGCTGAAACCTGAAAACTGGCCTGGGCAGGAAGGGGGAAAATTGCCCGGTATGAAAATGGTTAAATATGAAACTAAGTGATGAGACTCCAGCCATTCCCTCTCTGTGCAAAAAAAGGGGGCGGAATCCTGCGAGTGATACCCTAAAAGAGGAGTTGTCCCAAACTTAAATGGGCATATAGTAGATGACTGTAATACGGCAATAAAAAGTGCTTACCAGATGGACTGATCACAGCGCCTAGGATATACTGTAAATGTGACTTTACTCTGTGCATCTACAATGCACAAGGATGAAACTGATCTGCTCCTTTAAACTGCAAAGACACCTGGCTCTATTTGGGGTAGATGAACGGGCTGACTGTCATGGCGTCTAAACTGTATGTATAAATGAGCATGCCAATACAAATGTGTGGCACTGGATTCCGGAAGCATGTAAAACGATCCGCGGACATTGCGCATGCGTGCTGGGTGAATGTGTCGATCGCGCATGCGCAGAAGCTTTCATCACTCTCCGGCCAATATCTGGAAGTGACTAATGCTGATGGTGGAAGTGTGCAATGAAGGGGGGGCGCGAGTATTGGCAAATACAGTGGCCTCCGATAAAGGAGACAACAGCGGCGCTATTAAAAGCCCAAAATTAATTTATAGAAAGAGGATCAGAATGATCTTAAAAAGAGAGGAGGGAAACAAAAAAGCCCAGGATACACTCCATGAGAACACAGAGAGATGAGGGAGGGTCTCCACTACCGCCAAGTACCCGAGATTATTAATGGCATTGATAAATAGTCATAAAAGTACTGATAATAACAGAACAATTTGCATTTGAAATAGCATATAAAAAAAAAAGCATATAAAAAAATATAAAATTTCACAATATATAAAAAAAAAAAATAATATATCAATAAAAATGTCTAAAAAATATACTGAAATGAACGTAAAAGCATATATATATTCAAAAAGCATAAAAGGAGGACAACATACAGGTGAAACTCGAAAAAGGAGAATATGGTGCAAAAGTTCATTTATTTCAGTGCAGCAACTTAAAAGGTGAAACCAATATATGAGACTCATTACATGCAAAGCAAGATAGTTCAAGCCATGATTTGTCATCATTGTGATGATTATGGCTTACAGCTCATGAAAACCCCAAATCCACAATCTCAGAAAATGGGAATATTGTGAAAAGGTGGAATAATCTCGGCTCAAAGTGTCCCACTCTAATCAGATAAGTCAGCCATAACACCTGCAAAGGGTTCCTGAGCCTTTAAATGGTCTCTCAGTCTGGTTCAGTAGGAATCACAATCATGGGAAAGACTGCTGACCTGACACCATCACTGACACCCTCCATAAGGAGCGAAAGCCTCAAAAGGTAATTGCAGAAAAAGTTGGATGTTCCCAAAGTGCTGTATCAAAGTACATTAATAGAGAGTTATGTGGAAGGGAAAAGTGTGGAAGAAAAAGGTGCACAAGCAGCAGGGATGACCGCAGCCTGGAGAGGATTGTCAGGAAAAGGCCATACAAAAAAGTGTTGGGGACTTTCACAAGGAGTGGACTGAGGCTGGAGTCAGTGCATCAAGAGCCACCACACACAGACGGATGCTGGACATGGGCTTCAAATGTCGTATTCCTCTTGTCAAGCTGCTCCTGAACAATAAACAATGTCAGAAGCGTCTTACCTGAGCTAAAGAAAAACAGACCTCATCTGTTGCTCAGTGGTCCAAAGTCCTCTTTTCTGATGAGAGCAACTTTTGCATCTCATTTGGAAACCAAGGACCCCGAGTATGGAGGAAGAATGGAGAGGCCCAAGGACCCCGAGTATGGAGGAAGAATGGAGAGGCACAAGGACCCCGAGTATGGAGGAAGAATGGAGAGGCCCAAGTACCCCGAGTATGGAGGAAGAATGGAGAGGCCCAAGGACCCCGAGTATGGAGGAAGAATGGAGAGGCACAAGGACCCCGAGTATGGAGGAAGAATGGAGAGGCACACACTGCAAGATGCTTGAAGTCCAGTGTGAGGTTTCCACTGTCTGTGTTGATTTGGGGAGCCATGTCATCTGCTGGTGTTGGCCCACTGTGCTTCATTAAGTCCAGGGTCAACGCAGCCGTCTACCAGGAGATTTTGGAGCACTTCATGCTTCCTTCCACAGACGAGCTTTATGGGGATGCTGACTTCATTTTCCAGCAGGACTTGGCACCGCCCACACTGCCAAAAGCACCAAAACCTGGTTCAATGACCGTGGGATTACTGTGCTTGATTGGCCAGCAAACTCGCCTGACCTGAACTCCATAGAGAATCTATGGGGCATTGCCAAGAGAAAGATGACAGACATGAGACCGAACAATGCAGAAGAGCTGAAGGCCGCTATTGAAGCATCCTGGTCTTCCATAACACCTCAGCAGTGCCACAGGCTGATAGCTTCCATGCCACGCCGCATTGAGGCAGTAATTGCTGCAAAAGGGGCCCAAACCAAGTACTGAGTACATATGCATGCTTCTACTTTTCAGAGGTCCGATATTGTTCTATGTACAATCCGTGTTTTATTGATTGCATGGAATATTCTCATTTGAGCTGTAAGCCATAATCCTCACAATGATGACAAATCACGGCTTGAACTATCTTGCTTTGCATGTAATGAGTCTCATATATTAGTTTCACCTTTTAAGTTGCTGCACTGAAATAAATGAACTTTTGCACCATATTCTAATTTTTCGAGTTTCACCAGTACTTGTTAACCCTTTTACCCGAGGACTTCCACTGCCCATGACTGGCATCTTTGACTCCTTGTCTCTGTTTTTATGACCTTTTTGGTTTGTGAGTATGCTTTTCCTGCCTCAAGTGGTTAAACAGGTTTCACCAAGGTTACACCATTATGGATGCAAGCAGACAGTAGGTACTCACCTGAGAGGGAGCAACAGTGGACAGTGGGCGCTAACCTGGCAGCAAGTACTCAACTGAGAGTGGGTCACAGTTGACAGTGGGCACTAGCGTGGCTGAATGTCATACCTGGCGCTAACATGGCAGAATGTCATACCTGGCAGTGGGTGATAGTGCACATCAACCTGGCAGCGGGTTATAGCAGACAGTGGACACTTACCTGAGAGCGGTTGGCCTGGCATGGACTCTCCACTTCCTCCAGTCCTTTCAGGATTTCAGCTCCCACATAAGAAATTAATTCTTCAGGGGAGGAGATGGCTCTGTGAGGACAGAATTTCAATCATCAGGACCTTCCACCATATATTATAAAGCACATTGTTTTTGTACACAGAATCCTCTCACCTTTGAATTTCCTGGGATGACCAGACAGAGATGGCCGGACTCAGCAGCTGCGCCAGGAAGTCTCGCTGCTTCTCGTAGTTGTTGAAGTGGTTGCTGATCATCACCTGGGCTTCCAGCATGGAATATTTCTCCATTTGAGTGAGACGCTCATCCATAAACAGGAGCGTGGCGTGTGAGCTTAGGAGGGTAAAGTGAGGCTGAAGGATGAGGATACAGGAGGTTAGCAAAAATGCTGTGAGCCCATGGCTTGCCACACCAAAAATGGGTCACTAAGGGGTTCGTCATGTGATAAATCATGATACATGTGCATGCCACCCCTCTCCACACCCAGGCCACATAGACCATACAGGCTTATTAAAATTGGGTCGCTAAATGGGTTCTTGTTATGCGATAGATGACTTACAAAGCAGAACCAACCCACACCCAGTCCACATGGACCACACCACATACCAGAACCAGATCCGGAGTATCGCGGCAAATCTTGATAATGGAAGCGCAGGCATGACGGCGGACGGCCTTTACTGAGCGGGTCCGGGGGCCCTAGGGGACAAGAACAGTTAAATGGGCTACATGGCAAGATTACAGAGACAAAAGAGGACTTCAGTTCAGATTGGGACTGACCCTTATAAACATTTATGATAGTTTCTATATTGCCCTCTTGTAGTTGTAGCCCCAGTGAATGGGGGCCCTCAAACCCCTGAAGTGCTTCTGGTAAACCTAACTTGAACCACTTTGGCCCCAGAACCTTCTTCTCCCTTTCCAGAGGAGTCTGTTGCCCACCATATAAAACTTTCCACTTTTGTGGTCTTCCTTAACCAGTTGCCGACCGCAGGTAGCTGAATGACGGCTGCACTGCGGCCGGCCAGTTCTGGTAGGTCATCATATGACGTCCTACCAGAACATGCTCTCCTGCGCGCCCCCCGGGGGCGCACACCAGGCGATCTCCGTAATCTCTGTGTCCTACGGACATGGCTGATCACGTGATGTGACACGCTGATCACCGGGTAATGCAATTGCCAGGTTCTCGGCTGCACTTTCCTCACGCTGTCAGAGCGTGAGGAAGGTACTGCCGAGACTCGGCAGTTGTCAGAGCGGGGATCGGCACCCATCATCAGTGCCCTGATCGGTGCCCAGCAGTGCCACCCGACAGTTCCGCCCACAAGTGCCCAGCAGTGCCACCCACCAGTTCCGCCCACAAGTGCCCAGCAGTGCCACCCAACAGTTCCGCCCACAAGTGCCCAGCAGTGCCGCCCACAAGTGCCCAGCAGTGCCGCCCACAAGTGCCCAGCAGTGCCGCACACCAGTTCTGCCCACAAGTGCCCAGCAGTGCCTACCACCAGTTATGCCCACAAGTGCCCAGCAGTGCCGCCCACAAGTGCCCAGCAGTGCCGCCCACAAGTGCCCAGCAGTGCCGCCCACAAGTGCCCAGCAGTGCCTCCCACCAGTTCCGCCCACAAGTGTCCAGCAGTGCCACCCACAAGTGCCGACTATCAGTACCCATCATCAGTGCTGCCTATCAGTGCAGCCTCATCAATGCACATCAGTGAAGGAGAGAAATTACCTGTTTGCAAAAAGTTATAAAAGAAACAAAGACATTTTTTTTTTTTACAAATTTTTTGCGCTTTTTTTGTTTATAGCGCAAAAAATAAACACCCAGCTGCAAGTAAATAACACCAAAAGAAAGCTCTATTTGTGAGAAAAAAAATTATAAAAATTTCATATGAGTACAATGTTGCATGACCGCACAATTGTCATTCAAAGTGTGACCGCTGAAAGCTGAAAATTGGCCTGGTAAGTAAAGGGGTAGAAGTGCCCTGTAGACAAGGGGTTAAAGCGCAACTTCACCCTCTCAGTCAACACTGACCATTTTTAATCCCTATCCTGCTAGCATTGGTAAATAGATAAGTAAATATAATATACTTTTGTTTGAACTTTTTTTTTTTTTTTACCTTTCTTTAGTTACTTCCTGGTTTCTATGCCTAGGCAAATGATGTCATACAACCCAGGAGTCTTCAGAAGGGGAGGAGGGCTTTTCTAAGCTAAGCTGAGCTAAGAGCAAATGGATTCCATACATGTACAAGCTACATGAATCATCTGCCCTTACTCAAGATGGTCGTGGCCAGAAATGCTAGGGGGGGGGTGTTTTTAATGTGACTTCTCAGCAAAATAAAGCATGGAGACATGGAGGGATGGGCGAGTTTGATTTAAATATTAAAAATTAAACAGCATTTTTGCTTTGTGGGGCTCAGTTGCGGTGAAGTTCTGCTTTAAATGTATAATTTTTTTTCTTTATTGGTACAGAAAGGGATTTGATTTGGAAACAGATTTTGATCCTTATATTTTTCATTTTCTAGATTTTAAATTTGAGAAAAATAGGAAGTAGAAAAAAAAAATTACTTTCTTGTAATTTTTTCCCCCAATGCAAGTTTATCAAGCTTGTGATTACAAAAATTCAAAATGTGTCACACACTTAGATGCCAACATGGTAAACGCAAATGTCATGTGCACCATCTGATGGGGGGACCGAATGATTAATGCAGAGAGGAAAAAGTTGTTTTTTTAACCACGTCAAGTCCGGACACGTTCCCCCCCCTTCCAGTCCGGACACATTCCCCCCCCTTCCAGTCCGGACACATTCCCCCCCCTTCCAGTCCGGACACATTCCCCCCCCCTTCCAGTCCGGACACATTCCCCCCCCCCTTCCAGTCCGGACACATTCCCCCCCCCCTTCCAGTCCGGACACATTCCCCCCCCCCTTCCAGTCCGGACACATTCCCCCCCCCTTCCAGTCCGGACACATTCCCCCCCCCCCCTTCCAGTCCGGACACATTCCCCCCCCCCCCTTCCAGTCCGGACACATTCCCCCCCCCCTTCCAGTCCGGACACATTCCCCCCCCCCTTCCAGTCCGGACACATTCCCCCCCCCCCTTCCAGTCCGGACACATTCCCCCCCCCCCTTCCAGTCCGGACACATTCCCCCCCCCCCTTCCAGTCCGGACACATTCCCCCCCCCTTCCAGTCCAGACACATTCCCCCCCCCTTCCAGTCCGGACACTTTCCCCCCCTTCCAGTCCGGACACTTTCCCCCCCTTCCAGTCCGGACACTTTCCCCCCCTTCCAGTCCGGACACTTTCACCCCCCTTCCAGTCCGGACACTTTCACCCCCTTCCAGTCCGGACACTTCCCCCCCCCCCCTTCCAGTCCAGACACTTTCCCCCCCCTTCCAGTCCGGACACTTTCACCCCCCTTCCAGTCCGGACACTTTCACCCCCCTTCCAGTCCGGACACTTTCCCCCCCTTCCAGTCCAGACACTTTCACCCCTTTCCAGACCGGACACTTTCACCCCCTTCCTGTCCAGGCCAATTTCCAGCTTTCAGCGTTGTCACACTTTGAATGACAATTGCGCGGTCATGCAACACTGTACCCATATGAATTTTTTAGCATTTTTTTGAGACGGAGAAAACTTTATTTTGGTGGTATTTATTCACCGCTGGGATTTAAATTTTTTTTGCTATATAAATGAAAAAGTCCAAAAATTTTGAAAAAAAGTGTTTCTTATAAAATTTTGCAAATAAATAAGCTTTCTTCATAAATCTTGGCCAAAATATATTCGGCTATCTTTGTAGTAAAAAAAAAAAAAAAAATTAACCCAAATTAGTTTATAACCAAAAATTATATTTTTTCAAAATGTTTCTTTTACATTTTTATTTTTTTTATATTATTTATGGTTTTGTTTTTTTACATGCTGTCACCCTAGCAGCACAGTGTCACCATAGTGACACTGTACTACTTGTGGGGGGTGAAGATTTTTTTTTTCACACCATTCAGAGAATGCCGAGTATGATATATAGTTACATCAATCCACGCCGAACCGATGTAACAATGTACAAAATATCCATATCTGAAATAAAATCTAAAAATTTTCAGAGTTTACAAAACTTGTCCAGGACTTTCCTCACCATACACCCCATTATTATGGGGTGCACCTTACTGTCTCAGTGAAATCCCATCATTACCTGTCCGTCTCCCACATGGACAAGCGAGGTGGAATCTCCCTAACCACAGACAGCATTTAAAACATGCCATTTATATATGTTTTTGTTTGTTTTGTTTTTTTTAATTCATATTGGATAGCCATGAGGTAGTCATGTCTATCCAATATGAATTAAAAAAAAAGCACAAATTTAATGATACTATTGTATACATATTTGATCTTACATACAGTATATAGGCACTGATCCCTGTCTGTAGCCTGCCGATGAATTACCTTGCTGAAATATCTACCAAACATGGTCAGTCTGAATAATAAGTGTCTATGCAGTTTCTAATGAGATGAAACCTCCACAATGCTCCAGGTAGCCCGAGACCATGAGAGCTTTGCCTACAGGTTAAAGTGTTACTAAACCCACAACAGTGAAATCAGTCTGTATATGTAATAAAGCATGCTTGGTATACTCATTATGGAACCTAAGGGGTTAATCCTTCACACTGTGTAAAAAGGCTGTTTGATCCTGTCTTCTCTGATCCTTCCCTTCTACAGTTCCCAATCCATCTGCCATACCAGAGAGGTGCAGTGGCAAGAATACACAAGCTCTGTTTGGGGTGTATTGCTAGAGGGTTTTTTTTTTGTACATATGATCACAGGGTCAATCACAACTGTCCAGTCAGAGGTTCAGGTTTTACGCAACCTCATAGGACAGTCAGAGGAGAATGAAAACTCCTCCTACAAGATTAACCAGTGCTCAGCTGGACACTGATAGAAGTCACAAGACTGCTCTATACTGCTGATGAGAAAATGTATTTAGCAGTTTATAATTACTAAAATAATTGCATTTCCATGTTGTGTGTACTGTGGGAGAGCGGATATAGTGAATGCGGGGTCCGGGGAGACCGGATATAGTGAATGCGGGGTCCGGGGAGACCGGATATAGTGAATGCAGGGGCCGGGGAGACCGGATATAGTGAATGCAGGGGCCGGGGAGACCAGATATAGTGAATGCAGGGGCCGGGGAGACCGGATATAGTGAATGCAGGGGCCGGGGAGACCGGATATAGTGAATGCAGGGGCCGGGGAGACCGGATATAGTGAATGCAGGGGCCGGGGAGACCGGATATAGTGAATGCAGGGGCCGGGGAGACCGGATATAGTGAATGCGGGGTCCGGGGAGAGCGGATATAGTGAATGCGGGGTCCGGGGAGACCGGATATAGTGAATGCGGGGTACGGGGAGACCGGATATAGTGAATGCGGGGTCCGGGGAGAGCGGATATAGTGAATGCGGGGTCCGGGGAGAGCGGATATAGTGAATGCGGGGTCCGGGGAGAGCGGATATAGTGAATGCGGGGTCCGGGGAGAGCGGATATAGTGAATGCGGGGTCCGGGGAGAGCGGATATAGTGAATGCGGGGTCCGGGGAGAGCGGATATAGTGAATGCGGGGTCCGGGGAGAGCGGATATAGTGAATGCGGGGTCCGGGGAGAGCGGATATAGTGAATGCGGGGTCCGGGGAGAGCGGATATAGTGAATGCGGGGTCCGGGGAGAGCGGATATAGTGAATGCGGGGTCCGGGGAGAGCGGATATAGTGAATGCGGGGTCCGGGGAGAGCGGATATAGTGAATGCGGGGTCCGGGGAGAGCGGATATAGTGAATGCGGGGTCCGGGGAGAGCGGATATAGTGAATGCGGGGTCCGGGGAGAGCGGATATAGTGAATGCGGGGTCCGGGGAGAGCGGATATAGTGAATGCGGGGTCCGGGGAGAGCGGATATAGTGAATGCGGGGTCCGGGGAGAGCGGATATAGTGAATGCGGGGTCCGGGGAGAGCGGATATAGTGAATGCGGGGTCCGGGGAGAGCGGATATAGTGAATGCGGGGTCCGGGGAGAGCGGATATAGTGAATGCGGGGTCCGGGGAGAGCGGATATAGTGAATGCGGGGTCCGGGGAGAGCGGATATAGTGAATGCGGGGTCCGGGGAGAGCGGATATAGTGAATGCGGGGTCCGGGGAGAGCGGATATAGTGAATGCGGGGTCCGGGGAGAGCGGATATAGTGAATGCGGGGTCCGGGGAGAGCGGATAAGTGAATGAGGGGTCCGGGGAGAGCGGATATAGTGAATGCGGGGTCCGGGGAGAGCGGATATAGTGAATGCGGGGTCCGGGGAGAGCGGATATAGTGAATGCGGGGTCCGGGGAGAGCGGATATAGTGAATGCGGGGTCCGGGGAGAGCGGATATAGTGAATGCGGGGTCCGGGGAGAGCGGATATAGTGAATGCGGGGTCCGGGGAGAGCGGATATAGTGAATGCGGGGTCCGGGGAGAGCGGATATAGTGAATGCGGGGTCCGGGGAGAGCGGATATAGTGAATGCGGGGTCCGGGGAGAGCGGATATAGTGAATGCGGGGTCCGGGGAGAGCGGATATAGTGAATGCGGGGTCCGGGGAGAGCGGATATAGTGAATGCGGGGTCCCGGGAGACTGGATCTAGTGAATGCAGGGTCCGGGGAGGCCGGATATAGTGAATGCAGGGTCCCGGGAGACTGGATCTAGTGAATGCAGGGTCCGGGGAGACCGGATATAGTGAATGCAGGGTCCCGGGAGACTGGATCTAGTGAATGCAGGGTCCGGGGAGGCCGGATATAGTGAATGCAGGGTCCCGGGAGACTGGATCTAGTGAATGCAGGGTCCGGGGAGACCGGATATAGTGAATGCAGGGTCCCGGGAGACTGGATCTAGTGAATGCAGGGTCCGGGGAGACCGGATATAGAGAATGCAGGGTCCGGGGAGACCAGATATAGTGAATGCAGGGTCCAAGGAGACCAGATATAGTGAATGCAGGGTCCAAGGAGACCAGATATAGTGAATGCAGGGTCCAAGGAGACCAGATATAGTGAATGCAGGGTCCTGGGTTTAGCCTCACTTTAAGTCACATAAGGGAGATCAGGAGCAGAAGTATTTTTATATCACATAATAATAAAATGTGGCAATGCAGACAGGACCCTAATCTTTCTCATGAAGTATGAATCTTAACCACTTGCCTACCGGGCACTTCCACCCCCTTCTTTCCCAGGCAAATTTTCAGCTTTCAGCGCTGTCACACTTTGAATGACAATTGCGCGGTCATGCAAACACTGTACCCATATGACATTTTTAGAATTTTTTTCACACACAGATTTCTTTTGGTGGTATTTAATCGTGGCTGAGTGTTTTATTTTTTGTGCTATAAACAAAAAAAAGAGCAAAAAATGTGAAGAAAAAAAAAAGGTTTTCTTTGTTTCTATTATAAAATTTTGCAAACAGGAAATTTTTCTCCTTCACTGATAAGCGTTGATGAGGCTGCACTGATAGGCGGCACTGATGTGCAATAATGATGGGGGGCATTATTATTATTATTATTATTATACAGTATTTATAAAGCGCCAATAGTTCGCTCAGCGCTGTACATTACAAAGGGGGACAGAACATGTGACAGAACAATACCAATACAATGCAAAACATGAGGGGATTGAGGGCCCTGCTCTTTGGAGCTTACAATCTAGGAGGGAGGGGATGGTGGCACAGGAGGAGATAGCTGTGGGGGATGGAGTGGTAGGAAGAGTGGAGGAGGTCGGCAAGTTAGCAGGGGGTGGGGTAGGCTTCCCTGCAGAGGTGGGTTTTCAGGGTGCGCCTAAAGGAGAGGAGAGTAGGTGATAATCTGATGGGTTGGGGCAGGGAGTTCCAGAGGATGGGTGACACCCTGGAGAAGTCCTGCAGGCGGGCATGGGAGGAGGAGACCAGGGAACTAGAGAGAAGGAGGTCTTGTGAGGAGCGGAGTGTGCGTGTTGGGTGGTACTTGGATATTAGGTCAGTGATGTAGTTCGGGGCAGTGTGGTGGACAGCTTTGTACGTCAATGTTAGGATTTTGAATTTGATCCGTTGCGCAATCGGAAGCCAGTGGAGGGATTGGCAGAGGGGGGTGGCGGAGACAGAGGGGTTGGAAAGGTGAATGAGTCTGGCAGCCGTATTCAGGATGGACTGAAGTGGGGATAGCCAGCGGCGAGGCAGGCCAGTGAGGAGGGAGTTGCAGTAGTCGAGTCGTGATATGATGAGGGAGTGGATGAGCTGTTTAGTGGTTTCTGGGGTTAGGAACGTATTATTGACGTACAATAATGATGGGGGGCATTGATGTGCAGCAGTGATGGGCGGCACTGCAGGACACTGATAATCGGTTCTCAGCAGTACTTTCCTCACGCTGTGACAGTGTGAGGAAAATGCAGTCGATAACCAGCAACTGTATTTACTGGTGATCTGCTGTGTCATTGGACACAGCTGATCACGTGGTAAAAGGCCGCTGTGATTGGCCGTTTACCGCATGACATGATCAGCTGTTTCCATAGGAGACAGCAAACACCGGTGGCGCCACTGGGGGGACGTTCTGGAATGACATCCATGGATCCAGACAACCGTGCTGTAGCCATCCTTCGACTATAGCGCGGTTGGCGTCCACTGTAATCCCAGCCATAAAATAATGACCGGTTCATCTCTGTCTGCACTATCAACAGACTGTATATAACAGCCGAGCACAAGAAAAATAAAACCTATGTTGTAATACCAACTCAGTGCTACACAGTTCAATATAAATCAGACTTGTATTATCATTACCTTAGTATTCAGCTCAAAGGGGACGGCAGAGAAAAGCTGTGAACATAAGAGAGGGGGGGGGGGGATTATTCACAAGAATTTTAAAATATTACTATTAAATCTGATGTTTATTCTGCTTAATAACACTGTTCAACAGGTAAAATGTTTTGGGCATAAAATTAGCTAATCTTACATAATTTTGGGGTGCTGAAAATGAAATTGACCCTAAAAAATGTTGATTGGCTCTAGTTTCCATGATATATTCACCCATCTAATGACGTAAGCCATTCAAAATTATGATGCAACTTCAGCTGCATATTGCGCAATTGATACTGGTGACCAATAGAAAATTGCATGTAAACTGAGATGATGCAATATTAGCCTTTAATTGCATCACTTCACTGCATAAAAGCTGCAGTATCTGTAGCTGATTGTAGTTCGTCTTTACATTTCGTTTTATGCTTATATAGGCTACTCAGTAATGCCTCGAACTTGTGTGAATAAAGCAGATAATTTCTGCTATATCTGCGGTGAAATAACTTTTATCTCACAAAAAAGGAGGATAACAGGAATGATTAAGAAAGCCTACAACTTGTATTTTGGCTGCAAGATAGGAGACCAGGACAAGAGCTGGGCACCACATATATGCTGCAATTCTTGTGGGACGGCACTGGAGCAATGGTTGAATGGAAAAAAGGCATCTATGCCTTTCGCTGTGCCAATGATTTGGAGAGAGCCAACAGATCATGTTAGTAATTGTTACTTTTGTATGGTGCCTCCAATTGTAAAAGGGCTAAATAAGAAGAAAAAGTTATCTGTGCACTATCCAAATATTCCATCGGCAATACGTCCAGTTCCTCATGGAGAGGGGCTACCAATTCCTAAAGCACCAGAATCCTTCGTGGTTGAGTCAAGTGAGGAAGAACCTGAAGCGTGTAGTCACGTGCAGTTGTAAGAGATCCTCGAATACAAGAGAAAAGCCAAGAGAAGCAAAACCGACACAAACTGAAGACAAAACTAGTGAGAATCCTAAGTATTAAAATGATTCAACTTAGCTTATGGCTATAATTTTTCTTGGTAATCCTATGCAATATATTATGCCATTTAGGCTTTGTTATGTAGTCAATATCACTTGCTTTATATTTGTGGAAAGACATCTATCTATAGAATTATTGTGCATTATGTAGTCATTACGCCTATAGTAGAAAACTTTCCGTTTACAGAAAAACTAGAGCCAATTGACAAATTTCATTGTTATATTTGAACTCAGAATGTGAAATTCATTAAGAAATGGATCCTTTTGTTTCCAAAACTGGCAAAAAATAAAAATTTGTTGAACAGTGTAATTTGCCTTCCTTGCTCGCCCCCTCCATATGATACATTTAAATAAAATCCTTTCATTTTCATTACATACATTATCTCAGACTTTGTGACAACACCACTTAGTTTCTGTGATTGAAATCTAATGAATGAAAGGGGTATGGGACAGTCAGGCTGGAAAGGAAAGAGGTTGGGCAGCACAGTGGCTAAATGGTTAGCACTTCCGCCTGGCAGTATTGGGGTCATCGGTTCGAATCCCAGCCACAGCTCCACCTGCCTGGAGTTTGCATGTTCTTCCTGTGCCTGCGTGGGTTTCCTCCCACACTCCAAAGACATGCTGATAGGTGAATTGGCTCCTGTCTAAATTGTCCCTAGTATGTGTATGTATGAATGTGAGTTAGGGACCTTAGATTGTACGCCCCTTGAGGGTCAGGGACTGATGTGAATGTACAATATGTATGTAAAGCGCTGCGTAAATGGACAGCGCTATATAAGTACCTGAAATAAATAAAAGGATGTAGCTGGGTGTCCTCCAACCAGGAAATAAGGTGGAGCTCTGACTGCGGCAGCTTCTAATGCACTTAAAGCGGAGCTCCACCCAAAAGGGGAAGTTCCACTTTAAGGACTGCCTCCACGCTCCCCATTAAGGATGGCACCTTTGGGGGGCGGGGGAGTGGGTACCCGAATTTGACAGGTACCCGCTCCCATTTCCAGTCCGATCGCCTTGGTGATCAGAAACAGAAGGTGTCCTCCCTCCCTTCCTGTAGTCTTTTGGGGCACGTGACAGAACACTACAGGACCATTCATGAAGCGCAGTGCTACTCGCGCATGTGCAGTGGGTACCCGGCTGTGAAGCCGCAAGCTGTCACAGCCGGGTGCCCAGACTGAAGATGCCGGCCTCCTGGAATACAGGACAGCCGGTGAATTGGGCTGCAGGGGACACACCACGGGACTGAGGGACAGGTAAGTGGCTGTTTTTTAAAAGTCAGCAGCTACAGTTTTTGTAGCTGCGGACTTCTATTCTTTGACAGTGTGAGAGGAACTCCACTTTAATGAGAAGCTCACAGTGTGCGGTGAAATCAGAGTAAGCAATTTTAGTCCAGGAGAGAAGCCGGTACAACTGTGCAAGACTGAAGGGGAGGCTGGGGATCAGATTTAAGTAACTTCCAATGCTCCTTACATATGAAGCCGCTTTACCTCGTCTGCTCTGGGGCCCGAGAACTGTATCTGCTCTATGGGGAGAATGTTTGAGCGAGAGTCTTCTCCAGATTTTAAAGTGTATTTAAACTCCAGGAAGAAAAATTTAATATAGCAGCTTACCGGACCTTAGATTTGGTGGCTGCATTTGTTTTCTTTTTTTAAGGCTTTTTTCTGCCTGGTGATCCTACTACTACTAGTAAGACCTCCTATGCAAGGCTGACAACACTCACTGTACAGTGTCTTTGGAGAAGCAGAGTTGTCACTCTAGGCTGCTCCTCCCCCGATTTGGACTACAGACCCCTCCTACTCTCTATAAAGAGAATCATCCAACTGCCAATCTGCCCCAGACTCCGCCTCCGCCGTTTCCAGCCTGAGACAGCTATGCCATTCTGTCTACAGGTAGAGAGAGCCCATGACCCTGTGCTTGCTCAGCATTGGTGCATTTACTTCACTGAGCAAACTGTAGGCGCTATATAAATCCTGTATAATAATAATACTTCGGGGAACCTTTCAGATAGATCAGACACAGCCTCTAAAAAGAGGTAACTGTCATGGATTTTGATCAATTCTACAAAATGTAAGAATCCTTGCCACTGCTGCCCACTTGTGGACTGTCTCTCTCTAAGTGATCCTCCATACAGAGCTATAGGGAGCACAGACCAGGAGGGGGCAGCAGGGCCCGCCTCTAACTTACTCAGCTGTGTGTCTATTCTGAATACAGAGGACACAGGCACATTACTTTGCAGCTCAGAAGCAAAGTGCTACACAAACTTCCAGCCTGAGAGCTTCACCTTCTGCCTGCACCTGGGAATATGAAATGAATGCATATTATAAAAGAAACCTGATATATGAAAAAACAGACCTCTGAAATCTCCGTGTGAAAATGCCATTTGCCTGGATGTCATACTGACAACAGCTTCAACCGAGTCTGAAATAGGAACACGGACAAGGAAGCGTGACTTTATCCCAGCTTCTATCTGCTGCAATCTTGTTCCAGGTCTATGAAGCCAGGCAAATAGCATTTTTCAGAGGGAAGGCAGCAGGGAGGATATAAGCCCAGGCCTCGGGGAAAGATCATCACAGATCAGGAGAGGTGGGAAGAATCATGTGACCAGAACACACTCACCTTGGTCAGAACGCTAGGCATGAAACCGTTCATATAGCGCACAAAGGGGAAGAGTGCGGAGAGGTTGGTGAGGAGGCAGGAGAGGATCAGGGGGTCCTTCGTCTGATAGTTGAGCACAGCTTGGAGAAGCTCCACACCTTGAGACACGGGCAGATCCTGAGAGAAAAAGGTGGAACAGAGGATAGAGAACCAGAAAGTCAGAGCGTCAGCTTTACTGCTGCTTACCTCCCCCTAAGCCTAAGGGCCAGATTGCCCTGTGCACCTCAGCCCAGGGGGGCCAAATTCCTCTTGCACCCCAGCCCAAGGGGGGCTAGATTCCCCGTGCACCCCAGCCCAAGGGGGGCTAGATTCCCCGTGCACCCCAGCCCAAGGGGGGCTAGATTCCCCGTGCACCCCAGCCCAAGGGGGGCTAGATTCCCCGTGCACCCCAGCCCAGAGGGGGGCCAGATTCCCCGTGCACCCCAGCCCAGAGGGGGGCCAGATTCCCCGTGCACCACAGCCCAGAGGGGGGCCAGATTCCCCGTGCACCCCAGCCCAGAGGGGGGCCAGATTTCCCGTGCACCACAGCCCAGAGGGGGGCCAGATTCCATGTGCACCACAGCCCAGAGGGGGGCCAGATTCCATGTGCACCACAGCCCAGAGGGGGGCCAGATTCCCCGTGCACCACAGCCCAGAGGGGGGTCAGATTCCCCGTGCACCACAGCCCAGAGGGGGGCCAGATTCCCCGTGCACCACAGCCCAGAGGGGGGCCAGATTCCCCGTGCACCACAGCCCAGAGGGGGGCCAGATTCCCCGTGCACCACAGCCCAGAGGGGGGCCAGATTCCCCGTGCACCACAGCCCAGAGGGGGGCCAGATTCCCCGTGCACCACAGCCCAGAGGGGGGCCAGATTCCCCGTGCACCCCAGCCCAGAGGGGGGCCAGATTCCCCGTGCACCCCAGCCCAGATTCCCTGAGGATCCTGCTACACTCCCTATATCACCATGAGCCTATCCACAGTTCAGGCCCCCAATTCAGGATCTGTAGACGGCTCATACTGGACAAAAATATACTACAGTCATTATATAAATTATCACCCAGGTTGGCACTGTAATGCCTCATTGGGCACTATGCTGCATATATGGTGGTGCTGTGCATACATCAAGCTCCCAATAGACATGCCCTTCAGCATATAATCACCAGGTCACAGGGACAAGCATACCCAATACTCCCTCGGATAGCACTATTGACCATTCTATCTGGACATTATGCAGCGGAGGTCCCCCGTTTACCTCAGAATAAGGATCGGGTCACAGTTATATAGAGGATGAAAAACCTGACGTCCTACCGTTATGATACCACACAAAGATATCATGCATTACGCAGTCCCTGGGCTCTCTTTATAAAATCCCAACAAGCCTTCACCCGCTACAAATCTGTCTTCCACACCTACACCTCCTCCCTCTACGCAGCCAAACAAGCCTACTTCCTGACCCTCATCAAGGCCCTCTCCTCCAATCCTCGCCAACTCTTCTCCACCTTCAACTCTCTACTCTCGCCACCCCCAGCACCTCACTCACTGCCCTTGAGATTGCCAATCACTTCAAAAACAAGATTGACACAATTCGCAAGGACATCGCCGCAACTCACACGCCCTCTCAACCCGTCCCCTCTCACACAGCTACCCCCTCATCCCCCCTCCCCCTCGACATAACCAGCAGGGACTTCGTCGCTGCTCAAACTCCCTCCAACCCCGTTCCCCCTCACTCAGCTATCCCCTCATCACCCCTCTCCCACGGCCCCACCACTGCTCTGACCTCCACTTCCACCCCACCCCACATTCCTCATACTGAAGCCCCCTCAACACCTTCGACCTTACTACCATCGAGGAAGTCTCCAAGATCCTCTCTGATGCCCGCCTCACCACCTGCCCCCTCGACCCTATCCCCTCACAACTCCTACGACCTCCCTCCCCCTCCATCCTACGCTCCCTCACCCACATCTTCAATCTCTCCCTCTCCTCCGGCACTTTCCCCTCCCCTCTGAAACATGCACAAATCACCTCCATACTTAAAAAGCCCTCCCTGGACCCCAGTGACCGGAACAACCTCAGACCCATCTCCCTGCTATCATTCACATCCAAACTCCTCGAGCGCCTAGTCTACACCCGCCTATGCTCTCACCTCAACGACAACAACCTCCTCGATCCCCTACAGTCCGGCTTCCGTCCCCTACACTCCACCGAAACTGCCTTACTCAAACTCTCCAACGACCTGCTAACCGCCAAAGCTAATGGCCACCATTCAGTGCTCCTACTCCTTGACCTCTCTTTGGCCTTCGACACAGTCGACCACCCCCTCCTCCTCAAAAAACTACACTCCCTCGGCCTCCGAGATTCTGCTCTCTCCTGGCTCTCATCCTACCTATCACAACGCTCTTTCAGCATTACCTATAATGCTACCACCTCCCCCTCACTCCCCCTCTCTGTTGGGGTCCCTCAAGGCCCTGTCCTTGGGCCCCTTCTCTTCTCCATCTACACCTCCTCCCTTGGCCAACTCATACACTCTCACGGCTTCAACTACCACCTATATGCCGATGACACACAAATCTATCTCTCAACCCCCCACCTCACCCCCACCTCACCCCCTCAGTCTCCGCCCGAATCACAAACCTACTGAGCGACATATCACACTGGATGTCGCTCCACTTCCTTAAACTGAACCTCTCCAAAATCGAGTTTCTTGTCTTCCCCCCAGCCCGGACACCACCCCCCATTGATTTCTCCATCATATCCAACAATGCCACCATCAAACCCGCCCCGCAGGCCAGAGTACTTGGTGTCATTCTGGACTCCAACCTATCCTTCCAGCCCCAAGTCCAATCTTTAACAAACTCATGCAGACTCCACCTCCGCAACATCGCCAAAATCCGCACGTTCCTAACCCCAGAAACCACTAAACAGCTCATCCACTCCCTCATCATATCACGACTCGACTACTGCAACTCCCTCCTCACTGGCCTGCCTCGCCGCTGGCTATCCCCGCTTCAGTCCATCCTGAATACGGCAGCCAGACTCATTCACCTTACCAACCGCTCCATCTCCGCCACCCCCCTCTGCCAATCCCTCCACTGGCTTCCGATTGCGCAACGGATCAAATTCAAAATCCTAACACTGACGTACAAAGCTGTCCACCATACTGCCCCAAACTACATCACCGACCTAATATCCAAGTACCACCCAACACGCACACTCCGCTCCTCACTAGACCTCCTTCTCTCTAGTCCCTGGTCTCCTCCTCCCATGCCTGCCTCCAGGACTTCTCCAGGGTGTCACCCATCCTCTGGAACTCCCTGCCCCAACCCATCAGATTATCACCTACTCTCCTCTCCTTTAGGCACTCCCTGAAAACCCACCTCTTCAGGGAAGCCTACCCCACCCCCTGCTAACTTGCCGACCTCCTCCACTCTTCCTACCACTCCATCCCCCACAGCTATCTCCTCCTGTGCCACCATCCCCTCCCTCCTAGATTGTAAGCTCCAAGGAGCAGGGCCCTCAATCCCCTCATGTTTTGCATTGTATTGTATTGTTATTTTTCTGTCCCCCATTGTAATGTACAGCGCTGAGCGAACTATTGGCGCTTTATAAACACTGTATAATAATAATAAAAATAATAATAATAATAATAATAATAATAATAATAAAACAATAAAAACAAACATTCTTTTAAAAAAAATGTCACCTGGGTAAAAGGTGAAGGAGAACTTCTGACAAGGTTTGAATACTATAAAATGAATGCACACTGTGGTGTAGGTGCAAAGCTCTGCAGAAAGCAATGGCGGCTACCACACAGGAGAGGCTCTCTGGAGCTTCTGGAAGCGGGCTAAGCAGACACTCAGACTGACTAGTGGGCATTTTTGGCAGTGACCTGCATTGAGGTGGAAAGCTGGACATGAATGTAAACAGCTGCAACCAACCTTTTGTTCTAACGCTGGCATGACCGCCTTGTCCTGGCAAGAATACTATGATGCTGAGAATTTCATGCGCTGAAACAAATGCGTGGCGCCAATCTACAATTCAGTTGAGAAGACAGAAGGTTGTCCAGGTCCTGGCTTGAAAAAGAGGCATGGGCTTCTAAACATGTTGCCACCCCCCCCGACATCACTTCCTGTCCTCAACTGTGCTCCATCGATCCACACATGTTGCTTCCTGTCCTGAGACTGCCTGGTCACCCCGGCTACCACACTCCACTCCTTGCAGCAGCTCCATCTTGGGGTCCTGGATGCCTCCTCCTCCTCCTAGCTACACCAATGACTATGATGCATGAGATCATCCGCACACTGAGTTGCCAATTATCGTGTGCTGTGCTCACCTCTCCAGATTGCTACACTTAGACTGGCGCACCCTTTCGGTCTCTTAGCTATTGCTAAGGTGCCATCCAGACCATATCCAATGTGTCCATTGTGACAGTATCCTTGGTGTCCTCCCCAGCTGGGAATCCTTTTTGAGAACCATGATGAGCGCAATTCATCTTCCTTTATGTTACATAGTTAGTCTGGATGAAAAAAGACAAAAGTCCATCCAGTTCAACCAAAGAAAAAAAAAAAAAAAAGTTATAATCCTATATCCACAGTTGGTCCAGAGGAAGGAAAAAAACCCCCCAGCAAAGCATGATCCAATTTGCTCCTGCTGGGAAAAAAATTCCTTCCTGATGTTGGTATCCAGATATATTGTGTGTACCCAAGAAAGAATCCAGGACTTTCCTACAGCAATCCACTGAGCTGGCCACAACCAACTCTTGAGGGAGTCTATTCCACATTTTCACAGCTCCCACTGTGAAGAAACCTTTCCGTGTTTGGAGATTAAATTTCTTTTCCTCCAGATGTAAAGAGTGCCCCCTTGTCCTCTGTGATGACCTCAGGGGGAATAACTACACAGAGTTCACTATATGAACTACTGAGATGGAGATCATATCCCCCCTTATGTATTATACATGGAGATCATATCCCCCCTTATGTATTATACATGGAGATCATATCCCCCCCTTATGTATTATACATGGTGATCATATCCCCCCTTATGTATTATACATGGAGATCATATCCCCCCTTATGTATTATACATGGAGATCATATCCCCCCTTATGTATTATACATGGAGATCATATCCCCCCCCTTATGTATTATACATGGAGATCATATCCCCCCCCTTATGTATTATACATGGAGATCATATCCCCCCCCCTTATGTATTATACATGGAGATCATATCCCCCCCCTTATGTATTATACATGGAGATCATATCCCCCCTTATGTATTATACATGGTGATCATATCCCCCCCTTATGTATTATACATGGTGATCATATCCCCCTTATGTATTATACATAGAGATCATATCCCCCTTATGTATTATACATGGAGATCATATCCCCCCTTATGTATTATACATGGAGATCATATCCCCCTTATGTATTATACATGGAGATCATATCCCCCCTTATGTATTTATACATGGAGATCATAACCCCCCTTATGTATTATACATGGTGATCATATCCCCCCTTATGTATTATACATGGAGATCATATCCCCTTATGTATTATACATGGAGATCATATCCCCCCTTATGTATTATACATGGAGATCATATCCCCCCTTATGTATTATACATGGAGATCATATCCCCTTATGTATTATACATGGAGATCATATCCCCCTTATGTATTATACATGGAGATCATATCCCCCCTTATGTATTATACATGGAGATCATATCCCCCCTTATGTATTATACATGGAGATCATATCCCCCTTATGTATTATACATGGTGATCATATCCCACCTTATGTATTATACCATGGAGATCATATCCCCCCCTTATGTATTATACATGGAGAATCATATCCCCCCTTAATCTCCTCTTCTCAGTAGAGAATAAATTCAGTTTCCTCTAATCTTTCCTCATAGCTGAGCTCCTCCATGCCTCTTATCAGTTTGGTTCCCCTTCTCTGTACTTTCTCCAGTTCCCCAATGTTCTTTTTGTGAATTGGTGCCAAAAAAATTTGAGTTTCTAATTATCTTCCTTTAATATTTACTCACCCACTACACTTAGCTGGGTAGTCCTTTGGGGGAGCCGGTGTATAATTGGATCTGACACTCCCAGAAGTGTCAAATTCCAACTAACTTTGCTGCACTCCTCAGGAATAAAATTTACAAAAGCATTGGGTGAACTAGTATGTATTTAATTTTACACTAGTCAGTAAAAGATTTCAAAGACATGCCTCTAACCTAGACCTAAGTAACCAAAAACTGTCACACCACGGGTAACACCCTGAGCAGGATTGTGTAACACACTCCATGAATTGTATGCCACATACAAGAACCTGACAGTCATCTCACCTCTTTCGGGAGCATCCCGTACAACCTGGTTGATGACACACTCGCAGAAAAACGTCATGGCATCCCACTGAATGTATGAGGGTGACAAGAGGGTGCAGAGTCCCTCTCCAGCCTTGGCTACAATACAAAACACAAATGTCACCATCCACAACAGAGGAGATGTAAGGGATCACAGTACATTGAATCGACACAGGGCAACAGAGGAAGCGAAGCACGTGCTCACAAGACTGACCAGCAACAAGACACACCACACCTCCAGTGTTCGCTACTTACAGCCATTTGGTCCCGGGTCAGTGGGCAGAGATCTGGAACTGAAGCCATTCGGCAGCCATGTGAAAGCTGGCATGAGGATTCAGACGACACGACTGCCTCATCACATCCCCCATCATTGCTTTGAAATCTGAGTCACAAAACAGGAAAGACTACAACCAAGTCCAACCACAGGACAAAAATATTTTAGACAGGACAATCCCCCCCACCACTACTTACCAGAGAACAAAACCACATCTCACTATCCCCAACCTTCTCACTGACCAGCCACTATTCCCCCTCTACTGACCAGAGGACAAACAAAATCCACTAACCCCACCCCTACACCCACTATCTCTCCTCTAATAGCAGCAAGACAACACTCATTATCCCCCTCTACTGATGGGAGCAGAAAGGACAATCCACTACCCCCTCCTTCCTTTATGGGGCAGAAAGGACACCACTATCCCCCCTCTACTGACCAGAGGACAAACAAAATCCCACTAACCCCACCTCTTCTCCCACTATCTTCCTCTAATGGAAGCAAGGACAACAATCCTTATCCCCCCTCTACTGATGGGAGCAGGAAGGGACATCCACTATCCCCCCTCTACTGATGGGAGCAGGAAGGACATCCACTATCCACCCACTACTCACCTGACCAAAAAGGACACCAACTAATCCCTCCTCTACTGACTGGTACAGAAAGGACATCCACTATCCCCCCTCTACTGACCAGAGGACAAACAAAATCCCACTAACCCCACCCCTACACCCAATATCTCTCCTCTAATGGAAGCAAGGACAACAATCCTTATCCCCCTCTACTGATGAGAGCAGAAAGGACAATCCACTACCCCCTCCTTCCTTTATGGGGCAGAATAGATACCCACTATACCCCCTTTTACTGACCAGAGAAATAAGGATACCATACTATTCGCCCTACTGACTGGGGCAGAAAGGACATCCACTATCCCCCCTCTACTGTCCAGAGAACAAACAAAATCCCACTAACCCCACCCCTACACCCACTATTTCTCCTCTAATGGAAGCAAGGACAACAATCCTTATCCCCCTCTACTGATGGGAGCAGGAAGGACATCCACTATCAACCCACTACTCACCTGACCAAAAAGGACACCAACTAATCCCTCCTCTACTGACTGGGACAGAAAGGACATCCACTATCCCCCCTCTACTGTCCAGAGGACAAACAATATCCCACTAACCCCACCCCTACACCCACTATCTCTCCTCTAATGGATGCAAGGACGACACTCATTATCCCATTCTACTGATCGGAGCAGGAAGGACATCCACTATCCACCCACTACTCACCTGACCAAAAAGGACACAAACTAATCCCCCCTCTAGTAACTGGAGCAGAAAGAAGACCCCACTCTCTTCCCCTTTCCCACTTGCTAAAGGAATGTGGACATCTTGCTACCCCCGCCCTTCCTGACCAGGGCAGAAAAGCAAGGACACCCACTATCCCCCCTTCTACCAATTACAGCAGAATGGACCCCCCCCCCCATTATACCCCCTCAACTGAAGAGAGCAGAAAGGACACCCAAAATCTATCCCCTCTATAAAATAGAGCAGCACTGTGCCCTCTACTGAGCACTAAATCCACCATCTCCCCTTCTATTGACAGGAGCAGAAAGGACTCCCCACTATCCCCACCTCTACTGAGTGGAGCAGCACTATCCCTATTGAGTAGAAAGGAAACCCATTGTCCCCTCTATTGACTGGTGCAGAAAGGACCTCCCACTAACCCACCTTTACTGACTGGAGCAGAAAGGACATCCCACTGTCCCACCTGTACTGAGTGCAGCAGCACTATACCCATGGAGTAGAAAGGATACCCATTATTCCCCCTGTATTGACTGGAGCAGAAAGGACTCCCCACTATCCTTTCTCTACTGACAGGAGTAAAGAGGACACCCTACTAACCCACCTTTACTGACTGGAGAAGAAAGGACACCAACTAACCCACCATTATGGATGGAGAAGAAAAGACACACCATTGCTGACTAGAGCAGAAAAGACACCCCACTAACCCACCATTACGGATGGAGAAGAAAGGTCACCCCACTAACCCACCATTACGGATGGAGAAGAAAGGTCACCCCACTAACCCACCATTACGGATGGAGAAGAAAGGTCACCCCACTAACCCACCATTAGGGATGGAGAAGAAAGGTCACCCCACTAACCCACCATTACGGATGGAGAAGAAAGGTCACCCCACTAACCCACCATTACGGATGGAGAAGAAAGGTCACCCCACTAACCCACCATTACGGATGGAGAAGAAAGGTCACCCCACTAACCCACCATTACGGATGGAGAAGAAAGGTCACCCCACTAACCCACCATTACGGATGGAGAAGAAAGGTCACCCCACTAACCCACCATTACGGATGGAGAAGAAAGGTCACCCCACTAACCCACCTTTACTGACTGGAGAAGGACACCAACTAACCCACCATTGCTGACTAGAAAAGAAAGGACACCCCACTAACCCACCATTGCTGACTAGAAAATAAAGGACACCCCACTAACCCGCCATTGCTGACTAGAAAAGAAAGGACACCTCACTAACCCACCATTGCTGACTAGAGTAGAATGGACACCCCAATAACCCACCATTATGGATGGAGAAGAAAGGTCACCCCACTAACCCACCTTTGCTGAATGGAGCAGAAAGGACACCCCACCATTACTTACTGCAACAGAAAGGACACCCCACCATTACTTACTGCAACAGAAAAGGACACCCCACCATTACTTACTGCAACAGAAAGGACACCCCACCATTACTTACTGCAACAGAAAGGACACCCCACCATTACTTACTGCAACAGAAAGGACACCCCACCATTACTTACTGCAACAGAAAAGACACCCCACTATCCCACCTGTACTGAGTGCAGCAGCACTCTACCCATGGAGTAGAAAGGATACCCATTATTCCCCCTTTATTGACTGGAGCAGAAAAGACACCCCACTACCCTAAGACAGAATGGAGACATATTTCACTCACAGTTGAAGAAGGTTACAAAGTCCTCATCACTATCAAAGTCGAGTCGGGAATATTCACAGCTGGGACTATTGTTCTTGGAAGGGAAGCCCACCTGAAAAGGAGTGGAAATTGAGAGCTGTTAGGAGGAACCTCTTTTTTTTGTGTTTTCTAACTTCCACAACTGAAATACACGGGAGGGACTGCTGAAAAATCATACATGTGTACTGAGGACATCCGGCCTACTTCCCGTGACCTCCGTGTGCGCGGAACATCTGCCCTTAAACAGATGTCAAAGGGCTTAAGCAAGGAGCTGCTATTACGGACTTATTTTTGGCTCCATAGCAGACATCCTTAGTTGGATTCCTGAACAGATACAGTCAGAGATTCAAATAAGGACACACATGGTTTTTGTATTTTGACAGTACGGGGGATTATTTACTAAATCTGGAGAGTGCAAAATCTGATGTAACTCTGCATAGAAACCAATCAGCTTCCAGATTTTTATTGTTAAAGCTTAATTGAACAAGCTGAAGTTAAAAGCTGATTGGCTCCTATGCACAGGTGCTCCAGTTTTAGTAGATCTCCCCCTATATGCTTAACCTGGGGCAGGCCATTGCAATATTGTCAGGATCCACCCAACTTGCCTGATAGCTGCCTCTGCCATTCAGTGCACGGCTGAGAGCATTTAGGAGCAGCACTCGCCCCCTCCCCAGCCTGGAACTCCAGTGAGCTCTGGAGGAGTGCAGATGAGTGGTGACTGACAGTCACTGCTCTCTGCTCCGAGCCAACTGAGCACTGAACGATCGGTGGTCATTTGATCAATCTCAGTCTTAGAGCCAACATGAACAGCTGTAGGGTCACACCGATGCCGCAGCATAAAAGTATGTAAGTTTGTTTTAACCACTTGAGCTCCAGAGGATTTACCCCCCTTAATGACCACGCCTCTTTTTGCTACTCGGGGCTGCACTAATTCAACTGATAATTGCGCGGTCATGCAATGCTGCACCCAAACACAATTTACGTCCTTTTTTTCCACACAAATAGAGCTTTCTTTCGGTGGTATTTGATCATCTGTGCTCTTTTTATTTTTCACGCTATAAACAAAAAAAGGCCAAAAATTTTGAAGAAAAACAATATTTTTTACTTTCAGCTATAAAAAAATATATAGTAAACTCAAAGTTGGTTATAAATTTAGGCCAAAATGTATTCTGCTCCATGTTTTTGGTAAAAAAAATCCCAATAAGTGTATATTGATTGCTTTGTGTGGAAGTTATAGCGTCTACAAACTATGGTATAGATACTGCAATTTACGCCATTTTTCTGCTATACAGCGCTGCGCTAGTTTAACGGACAATTGCGCAGTCATGCAATACAGTACATAAATGAAATTTACATCCTTTTTTCCCACAAATTGAGCTTTCTTTTGGTGGTATTTGATCGCCTGTGCGGTTTTTATTTTTTGCGCTATAAAAAAAAAAGCCTGACAATTTTGAGGAAACAAAAAAACAATATTTTGGACTTTTTGCTATAAAACATGTCCAGTAAAAAAAAAAAAATGCAAAAATCAAATTTAGTCATAAATTTCTGCCAAAATGCATTCTGCGACATGTCTTTGCTAAAAAAAAACAATACGTGTAAATTAATTGGTTTACATGAAAGTTATAGCGCTTACAAATGGCGGGAAAGATACTGGGATTTTTAGGGGTTTTTTTATACTAATAATGGCGGCGATCAGCGACTTATGGTGGCAATCAGCAACTTATGGTAGCGACCAGCGACTTATGGTGGCAATCAGCAACTTATGGTAGCGACCAGCGACTTATGGCGGGACTGCGGCGGACATTCTGACATTGGGGGGTACTGACATCCCCAAAAACACTAATACAGTGATCACTGCAAAAAAAAAAAAACACTGACACTGTACTAATGGCACTGGGGAGGAAGGGGTTAACTTTATTTTGCAGGGAAGGGTTATCTGTGTGAGGGGGAGTGTTTTACTAGGGGGCGGGGCGGGGGTGTACTGCACGGGACACCGCTGATCCAGAGAGAGAAACTCTTCTTTCTCGATCAGCTCGTCCTCGAGCTGTCAGGGAAGTGACAGACAGCACAGCTACTGCAGCTGTGCTCTCTGTCACTGATTGCCGCCAATCGCCGGGACATAGCCGCTAAGGACCGGCTGTGACCCGGCGGCGGTGATCGGCGGGACAGATAGGGCGGCGGCGCGCCCCCTATCTGTTTACAAAACACACGTTTTAAAACGTGGTTTTGCCTGCCCGTGCCGCCCTGCCGCCGTATTTCTACAGTGGCAGGGCGGCAAGTGGTTAAACCCATACATCTCCTTTAAAATAATGAGCAACAGGAAGAAGGGTCAGCCACACACCGGAGAATAGATGAATATAGTGTGTATTTATTGATATATAGGACACACAAAACACCAGGACATGAATACAGGACTTAACGCGTTTCACACGATCGCGTGATTAAGCATGAGATCGTGTGAAACGCGTTAACAAGTCCTGTATTCATGTCCTGGTGCTTTGTGTGTCCTATAGATCAATAAATACACACTATATTCATCTATCCTCCGGTGTGCAGCTGACCCTTCTTCCTATTGCATTGTGCGTGGTGGCGAGCCAGAACCTGCACCTGTTGTGGATTGATCTGGATTGTTTGCCTGAGCGGTATACCTTTTGTTCTTTAAAATAATGAGCAAACAATGGAGACGGAAGGCCTCCTTTTTATGGAGAGGACTTAACCATTAAATGAAACGAACAGAGACATACAGATTTTAGAGAAAGAAAGGTTCCATCTAGAGCTCACCCGGACTACGTTGCTCATAGAAACTCGCAAGAATTCTGGAACTATGGCCTGCAGAGCTTGGTCCTTTGATAGTAATTCGTGTCTGAAGAGAGACCCCCACGTCATCATGGTGGAAGATTTCAGAAACTTAAAAAAAAAAAAAAAAAAAAGAAAGATCAGCAGAGCCCCTCCAAAACACACACATTTGAGACAAATTTGGCTAGAGCGGGGTTTGCTCACCTGGCTGGGATGCGCTGTGAAATCCAGTAAAGATTTTAAGTATTTGTTGAAAGTCATCGGTATCGTGATCTTATTCTCAGGAGACTGGGAGGAAGGAAGGTGAGGAGGAGGATTAGAAGATCTGGGTTCTACAAGTGAAACATCACAAAGACAAGGTGCAATTCTTACCGCCGTCAGGGCGCACAACTGACTGCCCAGAGCACACACCACTTGGCAAAGCCTCTTCAGGAAAACATAACGCTTCTCCTGTAAGCCTTCCCCATGAGCCTTCCTGGCAAGGAGACAGAAGGAAACATGTCAGAGCAGGAAACATGTCAGAGCGGGAAATGGGTGTGGCCTATATGCGTTTGGGGGGCAACTGGGACTTAGACTTTAGATATACTTTAATGTTTATCCTGTTTATTTTTTTCCTTATGCAGTACAAGCAGATTGTGGCTCCTGGGGGGGGGCTCTGCCTTAGTCTAGGTTCACACCTAAGCAGGGGCAGACTGACCATTTGGAAACTCGGGCACTGCCCGAGGGTCCAGAGTCAGTAGGGGGCCCCATGAGATGCCCCTGGTACCTCTTTCATAGGCTTTTTTGAGTTTGGGCAAGGACACAGGGGCCCCATGATCCCCTATTGCCCGGGGACCCCATGAGTTGTCAGTCCGCACCTGACTAACACATGTGAAAGTTGCAAAAAAGTTGGGCCTCTCCATTCTTCTTCAGAAGTGTCTTACCTGGGCTAAAGAAAAACAGACCTCATCTGTTGCTCAGTGGTCCAAAGTCCTCTTTTCTGATCAGAGCAACTTTTGCATCTCATTTGGAAACCAAGGACCCCAAGTATGGAGGAAGAATGGAGAGGCCCAAGGACCCCGAGTATGGAGGAAGAATGGAGAGGCCCAAGGACCCCGAGTATGGAGGAAGAATGGAGAGGCCCAAGGACCCAGAGTATGGAGGAAGAATGGAGAGGCCCAAGGACCCCGAGTATGGAGGAAGAATGGAGAGGCCCAAGGACCCCAAGTATGGAGGAAGAATGGAGAGGCCCAAGGACCTCGAGTATGGAGGAAGAATGGAGAGGCCCAAGGACCCCGAGTATGGAGGAAGAATGGAGAGGCCCAAGGACCCCAAGTATGGAGGAAGAATGGAGAGGCCCAAGGACCTCGAGTATGGAGGAAGAATGGAGAGGCCCAAGGACCCCGAGTATGGAGGAAGAATGGAGAGGCACAAGGACCCCGAGTATGGAGGAAGAATGGAGAGGCCCAAGGACTCCGAGTATGGAGGAAGAATGGAGAGGCACACACTGCAAGATGTTTGAAGTCCAGTGTGAAGTTTCCACAGTCTGTGTTGATTTGGGGAGCCATGTCATCTGCTGGTGTTGGTCCACTGTGCTTCATTAAGTCCAGGGTCAACGCAGCCGTCTACCAGGAGATTTTGGAGCACTTCATGCTTCCTTCCGCAGACGAGCTTTATGGGGATGCTGACTTCATTTTCCAGCAGGACTTGGCACCGCCCACACTGCCAAAAGCACCAAAACCTGGTTCAATGACCGTGGGATTACTGTGCTTGATTGGCCAGCAAACTCGCCTGATCTGAACCCCATAGATTCTCTATGGGGCATTGCCAAGAGAAAGATGACATGAGACCGAACAATGCAGAAGAGCTGAAGGCCGCTATTGAAGCATCCTGGTCTTCCATAACACCTCAGCAGTGCCACAGGCTGATAGCTTCCATGCCACGCCGCATTGAGGCAGTAATTGCTGCAAAAGGGGCCCAAACCAAGTACTGAGTATATATGCATGCTTCTACTTTTCAGAGGTGCGATATTGTTCTATGTACAATCCGTGTTTTATTGATTGCATGGAATATTCTCATTTTCTGGGATTGTGGATTTGGGGTTTTCATGAGCTGTAAGCCATAATCATCACAATGATGACAAATCACGGCTTGAACTATCTTGCTTTGCATGTAATGAGTCTCATATATTAGTTTCACCTTTTAAGTTGCTGCACTGAAATAAATTAACTTTTGCACGATATTCAAATTTTTCGAGTTTCACCTGCATAGTAGATCATATGGTGGTATTAAGGCCCCTCCACACTCAGGCAATACTGAAGCCGACAACATAATATGATACAGTAAATTATGGATATTCCCGAGGTCCTTGTGGTGTCACTATCCTTTTATTGGGAACATAGGAAATGTACCCATATCACTAGAAACTTTTCTTTTCTTTTTTTTTTTTTTGTTTGATATGTTATATATTACGTCAACCTTTGTACTCTTGTTCTGTACTTCTGAAATCTGACTAATAAAAACTATTGGAAAAGAAACATGAAGTTCTGCAAAAGAGTCTACTTCCCTTGACTTCTGGTGCCTCCTTGATGATTTATGTTGAGGGACAAAAAAAAAAAAAAAATATGAGGCTATCTGGGAGTGGGAGGGACTATACAGGGGGATATTCATGAAGCCTTTATTTGCCAGTGTCCAGTCACTTGAAGGTAGTTGTATATAACCCGGTTGATGATTAAAGAGCCTGAGTATTGTGATTTGTTATATTCTGTTTTGGGATTTTTTTGTACAGCAAAAAAACAAAAAACAAAACAAAAAAACCTATACAACCTTGAATAGAAAGTTATTTGGGAGAAAAAAAAATAAAGAGCCTGTGTCCTATACAGAACAATTTCAAAAACAAAATTTTGGAGAGGTGATCGAGAAGGGGAGAGAGATATTTTGGGGGTACACTTGGGCCAGACGTATGCAAATCTTTTGGTAAATCAGAACCTGATATGGACGGGGGGGATAGGCAAAGTTCTGTAGTGTGTGTATGTAGTAGTAACTGAGTCAATACTCACTGGGCAGCCGTCATAATATAGTGCATGGGACTGTCTGCGAAAAGGTTGAGGAGAGGTGTTCGGTCCTCCAACTTGCCCTGTACAAAGAATAATCACTCATTTTACTGCTACAATACTTTGTTCACAATAAAAGTAAAGCCCTGCAGCAGGACCACCAAAACTAGACAGTCACTGGAGACAATTTTACCAGGAAAAAATAAAAAGCAGGATGCGGCACACATCACCCCTGCAGAAAGATTATCATCAGATGACCAGCACCTCTCAGACCCTTTCATGATGTATGACAGAATATCTACACTTACACGCTGCAAAGGGAGAGATTGTATGGAATCCATAGTGGAACATCTTCTTACCTTCCTGCTGACAGCGATGAGCAGACACTCCGCTGCCTCCACCTGCAGATCCTCCTCAGCCAGCAGCAAGCACAACATCTGGAGGAGCTTACAGTCCTGTGCGGTAATATGACTGATGGACACCCAATCAATGTATCCTGCCAGCGTGTTCAGAGTCGCCAAAGCCACCCGGCACAGTCCCTGGCACTGAAACAACATGGGACATGTGAGAACAATAGGGGAGGGAAGCCAGCAATAACAAAGGGAATGGCACAGAGAAAAGAAATGGGTGCTGGTGAGGAAAGGCAGGGGGCCGGGGAGGAAAGGCAGGGGGCCGGGGCCCGGGGAGGAAAGGCAGGGGGGCCCGGGGAGGAAAGGCAGGGGGGCCCGGGGAGGAAAGGCAGGGGGGCCCGGGGAGGAAAGGCAGGGGGGCCCGGGGAGGAAAGGCAGGGGGGCCCGGGGAGGAAAGGCAGGGGGGCCCGGGGAGGAAAGGCAGGGGGGCCGAGGCACGGGGAGAAAAGGCAAGTGGGCCGGGGCCCGGGGAGAAAAGGCAAGTGGGCCGGGGCCCGGGGAGAAAAGGCAGGGGGGGGGGGCGGGGCCCGGTGAGAAAAGGCAGGGGGGGGGGGCCGGGGCCCGGTGAGAAAAGGCAGGGGGGGGGGGCCGGGGCCCGGTGAGAAAAGGCAGGGGGGGGGGGCCGGGGCCCGGTGAGAAAAGGCAGGGGGGGGGGGCCGGGGCCCGGTGAGAAAAGGCAGGGGGGGGGGGGCCGGGGCCCGGTGAGAAAAGGCAGGGGGGGGGCGGGGCCCGGTGAGAAAAGGCAGGCGGGGGCGGGGCCCGGTGAGAAAAGGCAGGGGGGGCGGGGCCCGGTGAGAAAAGGCAGGGGGGGCGGGGCCCGGTGAGAAAAGGCAGGGGGGGCGGGGCCCGGTGAGAAAAGGCAGGGGGGGCGGGGCCCGGTGAGAAAAGGCAGGGGGGGGGCGGGGCCCGGTGAGAAAAGGGGGGGGCGGGGCCCGGTGAGAAAAGGCAGGGGGGGGGCGGGGCCCGGTGAGAAAAGGCAGGGGGGGGCCGGGGCCCGGTGAGAAAAGGCAGGGGGGCCGGGGCCCGGTGAGAAAAGGCAGGGGGGCCGGGGCCCGGTGAGAAAAGGCAGGGGGGCCGGGGCCCGGTGAGAAAAGGCAGGGGGGCCGGGGCCCGGTGAGAAAAGGCAGGGGGGCCGGGGCCCGGTAAAGGAAGGGAGAAGGGCTGGTGATAGAAGAAGGGCAGGTGTTGGAATGGAAGAGAGAAAAGTGGTCATTGTTCACTATGAGGTCATCCTCACCTTGTCCTTCTGCGTTGGGTCTCCTTTCTGCAATAAATGAACACAAACATGAGATAAGGAAGACATCTCAAGACTAATCTGAAATTATTATTATCATCATTATTATACAGTATTTATATAGCTCTAAAAGGTTTGCTCAGCGCTGTACATTATAGTGGGGACAGAACATGAGACAATACAGTAACAAAACAAAACACGAGGGGTTCAAGGGCCCTGCTCCTTGGAGCTTACAATGTAGGATGTTTATTTTTAGGGTAAAACCTCCAGTATGAAAATGAAATGCAATTAACTAGCGAACATACCAGCTGCTGATAGTGATGGACGCTGTCTCCCAGAATTCCCAACATGAAGGTGAAGAGCTTGTCCATGTTTTGTGTCATAGTAGACTGGATGTCCCTCCGGCGTTGGGTCGGCAGAGTCTGAAAGGTCACCACATCTTCTGCCAGTCGTAAGAGGATGAACATGACCAGCTCTGTTTGTACTTCCTGCAGAAAGGAGATGGAATCAGATGGTTTACAGGGGTGATAATCCCAAAGTCCCACTTTTCCCTACCCCAGACTCCCGATGGACAGAACAACGAGCACAGGTTAGATATACAGAAGGATGGACTGAGGACACAATTTAGGATCTTTACCCCATTCTTGGTGAGAGTGTCCAGTTCGTTCAGCATGTTTGGCCAGTGCTGAGGCCATTCCCGCTTTATCATCTCCACCACAATCCTGGCCAACACATCCTTGATGTGACCTTCTTCTTCCAGGATGGGACGAATGCCCTGAGGATGATATAAAGTGTCAAGATCACACAGAAATTGCTTTATGCGATACAGTAGAGGACCATCATGAGAATGTCCAACAGCTTTCCAATGACTGAAAACCTGTGTCACCTTTCATCCTGCTGAACGTCAATCTCAAGCCCGAGCAACCGTGAATAAGCTGGAGCTGGGAGAGGACACACTATACTTGTGCGTAGACTGAACATCCTAGAGCTGCTGCTAGAGGGCGCATTAGAGAAAAATGAGGGGCCAGCAGTTTTTCTAGAGAGGACCCCCATATCTGCATCTGTAATGGGAGGACCTTTTCCATTTCCAACAGGAGGAACTACGGTATACACTATTCATTGGATATAGAATTGCAGAGAAGGATTGCCTGAAAATACTCCTGAAGGCGAACTTACATGAAGTTGGATGAAGAGAATTTGACAAACACAGATAGGCAGGTTTGAAAATCACTCCTTCTGTGGTTGTCAGGTATTTTAAGAGTTGTTCTGTAAAACTATCAGGGGTTTCAAGGGTGACAACCTCAAAAGGTATGCAGTGAATATAAAACATAGGAAACCTCAAATGCCACGGCAATAGTATGGACCTGGTAGTCCTAACCCCATACATCCCAGTCCATAACATGACAACAAACCCGAAGGTGACGACCTCAAAAGGAATGCAGTGAATATAGAACATAGGAAACCTCAAATGCCGTGGTAATGGTATGGACCTGGTAGTCCTAACCCCATACATCCCAGTCCATAACATGACAACAAACCCGTAAGAAAACCTAAAACGCTTCACACTGATGGCTGTATGGAGTCCAAGACAGCACGGGGCAGGGGTTCCCATTTCTCTAGTCATTGGGGGGGGGGGGTTGATTTACTAAAACTGGAGAATGCAAAATCTGGTGCAGCTCTGCATAGAAACCAATCAGCTTTTAACTTCAGATTGTTCCGTTAAGCTTTGACAATAAAACCTGGAAGCCGATTGGTTTCTATGCAGAGCTGCACCGAATTGCACTCTCCAGTTTTAGTACATCAACCCCCTATGGCAGTAAACAGTGGAAAAGACTTACCCCAGCGATGAGGCCCATCACACTGTCCTTCAGACACACCTTCTCCTCTCGTTCCATGGTATTCCACCGGAACCTGTAGTGGAGGAAGAGATCCATTAGATATGATTTTCGTGCTCCTTGGCTAGGAGAAGGATATAATAAGGTCATATAACAGGCTGCGCCATTGTAGATTCACCATACAATCACCATATACAGTGGGGATCGAAAGTTTGGGCACCCCAGCTAAAAATTTGTATTAATGTGCATAAAGAAGCCAAGGAAAGATGGAAAAATCTCCAAAAGGCATCAAATTACAGATTAGACATTCTTATAATATGTCAACAAAAGTTACATTTTATTTCCATCATTTACACTTTCAAAATAACAGAAAACAAAAAAATGGCGTCTGCAAAAGTTTGGGCACCCTGCAGAGTTAATATCTTGTACTGCCCCCTTTGGCAAGTATCACAGCTTGTAAACGCTTTTTGTAGCCAGCCAAGAGTCTTTCAATTCTTGTTTGAGGTATCTTTGCCCATTCTTCCTTACAAAAGTCTTTCAGTTCTTTGAGATTTCTGGGCTGTCTGTCACGCACTGCTCTTTTAAAGTCTATCCATAGATTTTCAATGATGTTGAGGTCAGGAGATTGTGAAGGCCATGGCAAAACCTTTAGTTTACGCCTCTTGATGTAATCCCCCGTGGATTTCGAGGTGTGTTTAGGATCATTATCCATTTGTAGAAGCCATCCTCTCTTTAACTTCAGCTTTTTCACAGATGGCATCAAGTTACCATCCAAAATTTGCTGAAATTTTATTGAATCCATTTTTCCTTCTACTCGTGAGATGTTCCCTGTGCCACTGGCTGCAACACAACCCCAAAGCATGATTGATCCAACCCCATGCTTAACAGTTGGACAGAGGTTCTTTTCATTAAATTCTGTGCCTCTTCTTCTCCAAACGTACCTTTGCTCATTCCGGCCAAAGAGTTCAATTTTAACCTCATCGGTCCACAGAACTTGTTTCCAAAATGCATCAGGCTTGTCTATATGTTCATTTGCAAAGTTCAAACGATTTTTGTGGTGAGGACGTAGAAGAGGTTTTCTTCTGATGACTCTTCCATGAAGACCATATTTGTACAAGTATCTCTTTATAGTGGAATAGTGACCACAACTCCAGTGTCTGCCAGATCTTTCTGGAGGGATCGTGCAGTCAAACGTGGGTTTTGAATTGTTTTTCTCACAATCCTGCGAGCTGTTCTGTCTGATATTTTTCTTGGTCTTCCAGATCTTGCTTTAACTTCCACTGTTCCTGATGACTGCCATTTCTTAATTACATTCCGAACAGAGGATATTGACATCTGAAAACGCTTTGCTATCTTCTTATAGCCTTCTCCAGCTTTGTGAGCGTCAACTATTTTCAGTTTTCTAGACAACTGCTTAGAAGAACCCATGGTGCTGATTGTTGGGGCAAGGTCAGATGAGTCTGAACATTTAAAACCTTTGAGATTGACATCACCTGGTCTTCCCAGACGATGATTGAGAACAATCCATGACACTGGCAGGTCTCAGCTTGGCAAAGGGGGCAGTGCATGCTATAAACTCTGCAGGGTGCCCAAACTGTTGCAGACGCCATTTTTTTGTTTTCTGTTATTTTGAAAGTCTAAATGAGGGAAATAAAATCTAACTTTTGTTGACATATTATAAGAATGTCTAATCTGTAATTTGATGCATTTTGGAGATTTTTCCATCTTTCCTTGGCTTCTTTATGCACATTAATACAAATTTTTAGCTGGGGTGCCCAAACTTTCGATCCCCACTGTACAACCAGAGAAGCGAAAAAGAGGAACAAAGCTTCCTTTAATTGCTTCCCGTCTGCCCTATAGCAGAAGTACTGCTACATGGTGACACGGGTGCACAAAATTACGTATATATACACACATGATTTTGCTGTCCTGGGTATGGGATTCGCAGCCTCAGCCGTCAATCACCGGGTCCCAGCCGGTGATTACTCACCAGCACCTGATGATTGCCAAGCATCTCCGACAGGGGGGGGGAATTGGGAGAACTGTTTGTAAACATTACATATCTCTCCCGTCAGCTCCTGCACACAGCTTTGCATGGCCATGCATAGCAGTGTGCTTACAGTGAAGCACTAACACAGGACACTGTGTTAGCACTGATCACTGTATTGGTGTCACTGGGGATGACAGTGACACCCAGTCAGTTCCCCCCCAGTGTCAGAATGCCCGCCGCAGTCCCGCTATAAGTCGCTGATCGCCGCCATTACTAGTAAAAATAAAATAAAAAAAATCCCAGTATGTATACCGCCATTTGGAAACGCTATAACTTTTACGTAAACCAATTAATTTACAGATATTGGGATTTGTTCTAGCAAAGACATGAAGAATATATTCATGACAAAATTAGATTTTTAAAAATTTTTTACTGGACATGTTTTATAGCAAAAGTCAAAAATATAGATTTTTTTTTTCTCAAAATTGTTGTTTTTTTTTTTTTTTTTTTTAAAGTGCAAATACCACCGAAGGAAATCTCTATTCATGGGAAAAAATTAATTTGGATGCAGCGTTGCATGACCGCGCAATTGTCAGTTAAAGTAACGCAGCGCCGTAACACAAGAAATGGCCTGGTCAGGAACCCCCTCTGGAGGGCAGGTGGTTAAATTGCATGTGCCTGCTAACAGAATTTGCTCCCTTCTGGTCTATTGAATATCCAATTAGAAGCATTGGGGGTTTTTTTTACTGAAGCTGGAGAGTGCAAAATCAGGTTCACTACTGCATAGAAACCAATCAGCTTCCAGGTTTTATTGCCAAAGCTTAATTGAACAAGCTGAAGTTAGAAGCTGATTGGCTGCCATGCACAGCTGCACCAGATTGAGTGCTTCAGCTTTAGTAAACTCCCCCATTGTGTTATACCTGTTTTATAAGTGCAAAAAGCATACCTGTTGATCCTGCCAGAAATTTTCACTGGTCAGGTTGCTTTACCTGACATCATCTGAAGATCATTTGTTTGATCTTCAGATGAATGAAACAGAGGACATATAACAATGTTTCTTTGAATCTATTTCCCATCTGATCAATGTTTATAAACAATGTTACTTTGTATCTCTCCATCTCTCCTCTGAGTAATGTTTACACATAATTTTACTTTGTATCTATCTTCTGTCTGAACAAAGTTTATAAACAATGTTACCTTTGTATCTATTTCCCATCTGAATGATGTTTACAAAGTAACATTGCTTACAAACATTGTCCAGACAGGAGATAGGGAGAGATACAAAGTAACATTGTTTGTAAACATCATTCAGATGGGAAATAGATACAAACAATGTTACTTTGTATCTCTCCCTATCTCTTGTCTGAACAATGTTTGTAAGCAATGTTACTTTGTATCTCTCCCTATCTCCTGTCTGGACAATGTTTGTAAGCAATGTTACTTTGTATCTCTCCCTATCTCCTGTCTGGACAATGTTTATAAACAATGTACTTTGTAAACATCATTCAGATGGGAAATAGATACAAAGTAACATTGTTTATAAACATTGTTCAGACAAAGGAAAGAGAGAGATACAAAGTAACAGTGCTTACAAACATTGTTCAGACAGGAGAGAGATACAAAGTAACATTGCTTACAAACATTGTCCAGACATCAGATAGGGAGAGATACAAAAGTAACATTGTTTGTATCTATTTCACATCTGAATGATGTTTACAAACAATGTTACTTTGTATCTCTCCCTATCTGATGTCTGGACAATGTTTGTAAGCAATGTTACTTTGTATCTCTCTCCTGTCTGAACAATGTTTATAAACAATGTTACTCTGTATTTCTCCCTCTGAACAATGTTTATTAATATTGTTACTCAGTATATCTCCTGTCTAAACAATGTTTAACCACTGGCCCTCCTGAGGATTTACCCCCCTTCCTGACCAAGCCATTTTCAGCGTTATGGAGCTACGATACTTTAACTGAAAAATGCGCATGCAACGCTGCACCTAAATGAAATTTACATCCCTTTTTTCCCACAAATTGAGCTTGATTTTGGTGGTATTTGATTGCCTGCGCGGTTTTTATATTTTGTGCTGAAAAAAAAAAACTTGACATATTTTTGACTTTTTACTATTAAACATATCCAGTAAAAAAAATTTTAAAAATCTAATTTCATCATTAATTTATGCCAAAATGTATTCTGCTCCATGTCCTAGATTGTAAGCTCCCAGGATCAGGGCCCTCCTATCCCTCTTGTATTGAACTGTATTGTTGCTGTATTGTCTCCCGTTATATTGTAAAGCGCTGAGCAAACTGTTGGCGCCATAAATCCTGTATAATAATAATAATAATATATAAATCCTGTATAATAATAATAATATATAAATCCTGTATAATAATAATAATAATATATAAATCCTGTATAATAATAATAATAATAATAATAATATATAAATCCTGTATAATAATAATAATATATAAATCCTGTATAATAATAATAATAATATATAAATCCTGTATAATAATAATAATAATATATAAATCCTGTATAATAATAATAATAATATATAAATCCTGTATAATAATAATAATATATAAATCCTGTATAATAATAATAATATATAAATCCTGTATAATAATAATAATAATAATATATAAATCCTGTATAATAATAATAATATATAAATCCTGTATAATAATAATAATAATATATAAATCCTGTATAATAATAATAATATATAAATCCTGTATAATAATAATAATATTATATAAATCCTGTATAATAATAATAAATAAATCCTGTATAATAATAATAAATAAATCCTGTATAATAATAATAAATAAATCCTGTATAATAATAATAATATATAAATCCTGTATAATAATAATATATAAATCCTGTATAATAATAATAATATATAAATCCTGTATAATAATAATAATAATATATAAATCCTGTATTATAATAATAACAATAACAATGTCTTTGCTAAAAAATCCCAATACGTGTAAATTAATTGGTTTACGGGAACGTTATAGCGTTTACAAATGGCGGTATATATACTAGGATATTTTTAAACATTTTTACTAGTAAAGGCGGTGATCAGCAACTTATAGTGGGACTGTGGAGGACATTCTGACACTGGGGCGGGGGGGGGGGGGGGGGGGGGGGACTGACTTGATGTCACTGACACCATTACAGTGATCAGTACAACAAAAAAAAAAAAAGCACTGACACTGTACTAATGACATTGGGCAGGAAGGGGTTAACATAAGGGCAATCAAAGGGTAAACCGTGTGCTGGATGTGTTTTACTAGGGGGCTGTGTCAGTGTGCTTCACAGTAATCACACTGCTTTGGATGGCTGTGCACAGCCATACAAAGCAGTGTTGTGAAAGTGGAAAATCCAAATACTCCTGAGCTTAGGGATGGACTCTATGTCACATGGACCACACAATGAATGTCTTGGAATACGCACGCCTTGCTGCCCTCAAAGAATCGGGGAGTCCAAAAGTACTAATAAAGAAAAACAAAACAGAGGGCGCACTGGCCTTGTGCATTACCCCGGTGCGCCCTCCATTTTGTTTTTCTCTATCCAAAGCAGTGTGCCCGAACTGACAAGGAGGAGAACTTCATTTAAAAAAAAAAAAAAAAAAAAAAAAAAAAAAAAAAAAAAAAAACAGTCCTCCTCCCCGTCGGAGATCCTCAGATATCACTGGGCACTTGCGAGTAATTACCATCTGGGACCCGGCGATTGACAGCCGCAGCCACAAATGGCGGCACTGGTAGGGTGTGCAACCTCTACCCAGAATATATACACATGATTTTGCGCACCCGTGCCACCCTGTAGTAGTATTTCTGCTATAGGGCAGTAGAGAAGCAGTTACAAACAATGTTACTCTGTATCTCTCTCCCTCTGAACAATGTTTATAAACAATGTTAATTTGTACTTATTTCCAGTCTGAACAGTGTTTTTTTTTTTCTCTTTGACAGCAGCTACTATATTTACACAGCAACTGCGAGGGTGGACAATGAAACAAGGAAAAAGGACTGGATGTGTTACGTACATTGAATATGTTTTTTTTTTGGGTGTGTACACAAGTGCCCTCAACTGCTTAAAGGGCTTTCCCGCACGTGTGTACGGAGCTTCTACCATAATGCACCACTTTCGGGTTTAGGAAAGAAGAGCTGTACAGGCATGTGTTAGTAAATGCTGATGCAGAAGCCGTCATCATTTACCTGAGAACAGCCATTCACTCATATTGGTGGCTGCATGCAGCAACCAGGGCACCACAAAACAGAGGGATTTAGGGTTCATGTACACTGCAGCTGATAAACTCACGTTTAGGAGCTTTTCTGCGTTTTTTCAGCAGCCCCTGAACTCTCCCTAATGTTTTCCTATGTGTCCGTGTACACATCGTCCTTTAC